>NW_027479708.1:0-75498 GCF_051014685.1 Ptiloglossa arizonensis
TTTTGAGTTTCTCAAGCGTTTCTTACCTCCAAACTGCCATATCTCGCGAACGGATTGATCAATCCGCAAAATTTCTGTTGCATGTGCAAGTAGAATCTCGCCCGATTACAACGGTATGCGTACTTTTCCCCTAGGCCGTTCTAGTTATTCGTTTCGAGCATCAGAACTGTGAAAATTTTGAGTTTCTCAAGCGTTTCTTACTTCCAAACTGCCATATCTCGCGAACGGATCGACCAATCCGCAAAATTTCAGTTGCATGTGCAAGTAGAATCTCGCCCGATTACAACGGTATGCGTACTTTTCCCCTAGGCCGTTCTAGTTATTCGTTTCGAGCATCAGAACTGCGAAAATTTTGAGTTTCTCAAGCGTTTCTTACCTCCAAACTGCCATATCTCGCGAACGGATTGATCAATCCGCAAAATTTCTGTTGCATCTGAAAGTAGAAACTCGCCCGATTACAACGGTATGCGTACTTTTCCCCTATGCCGTTCTAGTTATTCGTGTCGAACATCAGAACTGCGAAAATTTTGAGTTTCTCAAGCGTTTCTTACCTCCAAACTGCCATATCTCGCGAACGGATCGACCAATCCGCAAAATTTCTGCTGCATCTGCAAGTAGAAACTCGCCCGATTACAACGGTATGCGTACTTTTCCCCTAGGCCGTTCTAGTTATTCGTTTCGAGCATCAGAACTGTGAAAATTTTGAGTTTCTCAAGCGTTTCTTACTTCCAAACTGCCATATCTCGCGAACGGATCGACCAATCCGCAAAATTTCAGTTGCATGTGCAAGTAGAATCTCTCCCGATTACAACGGTATGCGTACTTTTCCCCTAGGCCGTTCTAGTTATTCGTTTCGAGCATCAGAACTGCGCAAATTTTGAGTTTCTCAAGCGTTTCTTACCTCCAAACTGCCATATCTCGCGAACGGATTGACCAATCCGCAAAATTTCTGTTGCATCTGAAAGTAGAAACTCGCCCGATTAAAACGGTGTGCGTACTATTCCCCTAGGCCGTTCTAGTTATTTCGTTCCGAGCATCAGAACTGCGAAAATTTTGAGTTTCTCAAGCGTTTCTTACCTCCAAACTGCCATATCTCGCGAACGGATCGACCAATCCGCAAAATTTCAGTTGCATGTGCAAGTAGAAACTCGCCCGATTACAACGGTATGCGTACTTTTCCCCTAGGCCGTTCTAGTTATTCGTTTCGAGCATCAGAACTGCGAAAATTTTGAGTTTCTCAAGCGTTTCTTACCTCCAAACTGCCATATCTCGCGAACGGATCGACCAATCCGCAAAATTTCTGTTGCATGTGCAAGTAGAAACTCGCCCGATTACAACGGTATGCGTACTTTTCCCCTAGGCCGTTCTAGTTATTCGTTTCGAGCCTCAGAACTGCGAAAATTTTGAGTTTCTCAAGCGTTTCTTACCTCCAAACTGCCATATCTCGCGAACGGATTGATCAATCCGCAAAATTTCTGTTGCATGTGCAAGTAGAATCTCGCCCGATTACAACGTTATGCGTACTTTTCCCCTAGGCCGTTCTAGTTATTCGTTTCGAGCATCAGAACTGTGAAAATTTTGAGTTTCTCAAGCGTTTCTTACTTCCAAACTGCCATATCTCGCGAACGGATCGACCAATCCGCAAAATTTCAGTTGCATGTGCAAGTAGAATCTCGCCCGATTACAACGGTATGCGTACTTTTCCCCTAGGCCGTTCTAGTTATTCGTTTCGAGCATCAGAACTGCGAAAATTTTGAGTTTCTCAAGCGTTTCTTACCTCCAAACTGCCATATCTCGCGAACGGATTGATCAATCCGCAAAATTTCTGTTGCATCTGAAAGTAGAAACTCGCCCGATTACAACGGTATGCGTACTTTTCCCCTATGCCGTTCTAGTTATTCGTGTCGAACATCAGAACTGCGAAAATTTTGAGTTTCTCAAGCGTTTCTTACCTCCAAACTGCCATATCTCGCGAACGGATCGACCAATCCGCAAAATTTCTGCTGCATCTGCAAGTAGAAACTCGCCCGATTACAACGGTATGCGTACTTTTCCCCTAGGCCGTTCTAGTTATTCGTTTCGAGCATCAGAACTGTGAAAATTTTGAGTTTCTCAAGCGTTTCTTACTTCCAAACTGCCATATCTCGCGAACGGATCGACCAATCCGCAAAATTTCAGTTGCATGTGCAAGTAGAATCTCTCCCGATTACAACGGTATGCGTACTTTTCCCCTAGGCCGTTCTAGTTATTCGTTTCGAGCATCAGAACTGCGCAAATTTTGAGTTTCTCAAGCGTTTCTTACCTCCAAACTGCCATATCTCGCGAACGGATTGACCAATCCGCAAAATTTCTGTTGCATCTGAAAGTAGAAACTCGCCCGATTAAAACGGTGTGCGTACTATTCCCCTAGGCCGTTCTAGTTATTTCGTTCCGAGCATCAGAACTGCGAAAATTTTGAGTTTCTCAAGCGTTTCTTACCTCCAAACTGCCATATCTCGCGAACGGATCGACCAATCCGCAAAATTTCAGTTGCATGTGCAAGTAGAAACTCGCCCGATTACAACGGTATGCGTACTTTTCCCCTAGGCCGTTCTAGTTATTCGTTTCGAGCATCAGAACTGCGAAAATTTTGAGTTTCTCAAGCGTTTCTTACCTCCAAACTGCCATATCTCGCGAACAGATTGATCAATCCGCAAAATTTCAGTTGCATGTGCAAGTAGAATCTCGCCCGATTACAACGGTGTGCGTACTTTTCCCCTAGGCCGTTCTAGTTATTCGTTTCGAGCATCAGAACTGTGAAAATTTTGAGTTTCTCAAGCGTTTCTTACTTCCAAACTGCCATATCTCGCGAACGGATCGACCTATCCGCAAAATTTCAGTTGCATGTGCAAGTAGAATCTCGCCCGATTACAACGGTGTGCGTACTTTTCCCCTAGGCCGTTCTTGTTATTCGTTTCGAGCATCAGAACTGCGCAAATTTTGAGTTTCTCAAGCGTTTCTTACCTCCAAACTGCCATATCTCGCGAACGGATTGTCCAATCCGCAAAATTTCTGTTGCGTCTGAAAGTAGAAACTCGCCCGATTACAACGGTATGCGTACTTTTCCCCTATGCCGTTCTAGTTATTCGTTTCGAGCATCAGAACTGCGAAAATTTTGAGTTTCTCAAGCGTTTCTTACTTCCAAACTGCCATATCTCGCGAACGGATCGACCAATCCGCAAAATTTCTGTTGCATGTGCAAGTAGAAACTCGCCCGATTACAACGGTATGCGTACTTTTCCCCTAGGCCGTTCTAGTTATTCGTTTCGAGCATCAGAACTGCGAAAATTTTGAGTTTCTCAAGCGTTTCTTACCTCCAAACTGCCATATCTCGCGAACGGATTGATCAATCCGCAAAATTTCTGTTGCATGTGCAAGTAGAAACTCGCCCGATTACAACGGTATGGGTACTTTTCCCCTAGGCCGTTCTAGTTATTCGTTTCGAGCATCAGAACTGCGAAAATTTTGAGTTTCTCAAGCGTTTCTTACCTCCAAACTGCCATATCTCGCGAACGGATCGACCAATCCGCAAAATTTCTGTTGCATCTGCAATTAGAAACTCTCCCGATTACAACGGTATGCGTACTTTTCCCTAGGCCGTTCTAGTTATTCGTTTCGAGCATCAGAACTGTGAAAATTTTGAGTTTCTCAAGCGTTTCTTACTTCCAAACTGCCATATCTCGCGAACGGATCGACCAATCCGCAAAATTTCAGTTGCATGTGCAAGTAGAATCTCTCCCGATTACAACGGTATGCGTACTTTTCCCCTAGGCCGTTCTAGTTATTCGTTTCGAGCATCAGAACTGCGCAAATTTTGAGTTTCTCAAGCGTTTCTTACCTCCAAACTGCCATATCTCGCGAACGGATTGACCAATCCGCAAAATTTCTGTTGCATCTGAAAGTAGAAACTCGCCCGATTAAAACGGTGTGCGTACTATTCCCCTAGGCCGTTCTAGTTATTTCGTTCCGAGCATCAGAACTGCGAAAATTTTGAGTTTCTCAAGCGTTTCTTACCTCCAAACTGCCATATCTCGCGAACGGATTGATCAATCCGCAAAATTTCTGTTGCATCTGAAAGTAGAAACTCGCCCGATTACAACGGTATGCGTACTTTTCCCCTATGCCGTTCTAGTTATTCGTGTCGAACATCAGAACTGCGAAAATTTTGAGTTTCTCAAGCGTTTCTTACCTCCAAACTGCCATATCTCGCGAACGGATCGACCAATCCGCAAAATTTCTGCTGCATCTGCAAGTAGAAACTCGCCCGATTACAACGGTATGCGTACTTTTCCCCTAGGCCGTTCTAGTTATTCGTTTCGAGCATCAGAACTGTGAAAATTTTGAGTTTCTCAAGCGTTTCTTACTTCCAAACTGCCATATCTCGCGAACGGATCGACCAATCCGCAAAATTTCAGTTGCATGTGCAAGTAGAATCTCTCCCGATTACAACGGTATGCGTACTTTTCCCCTAGGCCGTTCTAGTTATTCGTTTCGAGCATCAGAACTGCGCAAATTTTGAGTTTCTCAAGCGTTTCTTACCTCCAAACTGCCATATCTCGCGAACGGATTGACCAATCCGCAAAATTTCTGTTGCATCTGAAAGTAGAAACTCGCCCGATTAAAACGGTGTGCGTACTATTCCCCTAGGCCGTTCTAGTTATTTCGTTCCGAGCATCAGAACTGCGAAAATTTTGAGTTTCTCAAGCGTTTCTTACCTCCAAACTGCCATATCTCGCGAACGGATCGACCAATCCGCAAAATTTCAGTTGCATGTGCAAGTAGAAACTCGCCCGATTACAACGGTATGCGTACTTTTCCCCTAGGCCGTTCTAGTTATTCGTTTCGAGCATCAGAACTGCGAAAATTTTGAGTTTCTCAAGCGTTTCTTACCTCCAAACTGCCATATCTCGCGAACAGATTGATCAATCCGCAAAATTTCAGTTGCATGTGCAAGTAGAATCTCGCCCGATTACAACGGTGTGCGTACTTTTCCCCTAGGCCGTTCTAGTTATTCGTTTCGAGCATCAGAACTGTGAAAATTTTGAGTTTCTCAAGCGTTTCTTACTTCCAAACTGCCATATCTCGCGAACGGATCGACCTATCCGCAAAATTTCAGTTGCATGTGCAAGTAGAATCTCGCCCGATTACAACGGTGTGCGTACTTTTCCCCTAGGCCGTTCTTGTTATTCGTTTCGAGCATCAGAACTGCGCAAATTTTGAGTTTCTCAAGCGTTTCTTACCTCCAAACTGCCATATCTCGCGAACGGATTGTCCAATCCGCAAAATTTCTGTTGCGTCTGAAAGTAGAAACTCGCCCGATTACAACGGTATGCGTACTTTTCCCCTATGCCGTTCTAGTTATTCGTTTCGAGCATCAGAACTGCGAAAATTTTGAGTTTCTCAAGCGTTTCTTACTTCCAAACTGCCATATCTCGCGAACGGATCGACCAATCCGCAAAATTTCTGTTGCATGTGCAAGTAGAAACTCGCCCGATTACAACGGTATGCGTACTTTTCCCCTAGGCCGTTCTAGTTATTCGTTTCGAGCATCAGAACTGCGAAAATTTTGAGTTTCTCAAGCGTTTCTTACCTCCAAACTGCCATATCTCGCGAACGGATTGACCAATCCGCAAAATTTCTGTTGCTTCTGAAAGTAGAAACTCGCCCGATTACAACGGTATGCGTACTTTTCCCCTAGGCCGTTCTAATTATTCGTTTCGAGCATCAGAACTGCGAAAATTTTGAGTTTCTCGAGCGTTTCTTATCTCCAAACTGCCATATCTCGCGAACGGATTGACCAATCCGCAAAATTTCTGTTGCATCTGAAAGTAGAAACTCTCCCGATTACATCGGTATGCGTACTTTTCCCCTAGGCCGTTCTAGTTATTCGTTTCGAGCATCAGAACTGTGAAAATTTTGAGTTTCTCAAGCGTTTCTTACTTCCAAACTGCCATATCTCGCGAACGGATCGACCAATCCGCAAAATTTCAGTTGCATGTGCAAGTAGAATCTCTCCCGATTACAACGGTATGCGTACTTTTCCCCTAGGCCGTTCTAGTTATTCGTTTCGAGCATCAGAACTGCGCAAATTTTGAGTTTCTCAAGCGTTTCTTACCTCCAAACTGCCATATCTCGCGAACGGATTGACCAATCCGCAAAATTTCTGTTGCATCTGAAAGTAGAAACTCGCCCGATTAAAACGGTGTGCGTACTATTCCCCTAGGCCGTTCTAGTTATTTCGTTCCGAGCATCAGAACTGCGAAAATTTTGAGTTTCTCAAGCGTTTCTTACCTCCAAACTGCCATATCTCGCGAACGGATCGACCAATCCGCAAAATTTCAGTTGCATGTGCAAGTAGAAACTCGCCCGATTACAACGGTATGCGTACTTTTCCCCTAGGCCGTTCTAGTTATTCGTTTCGAGCATCAGAACTGCGAAAATTTTGAGTTTCTCAAGCGTTTCTTACCTCCAAACTGCCATATCTCGCGAACAGATTGATCAATCCGCAAAATTTCAGTTGCATGTGCAAGTAGAATCTCGCCCGATTACAACGGTGTGCGTACTTTTCCCCTAGGCCGTTCTAGTTATTCGTTTCGAGCATCAGAACTGTGAAAATTTTGAGTTTCTCAAGCGTTTCTTACTTCCAAACTGCCATATCTCGCGAACGGATCGACCTATCCGCAAAATTTCAGTTGCATGTGCAAGTAGAATCTCGCCCGATTACAACGGTGTGCGTACTTTTCCCCTAGGCCGTTCTTGTTATTCGTTTCGAGCATCAGAACTGCGCAAATTTTGAGTTTCTCAAGCGTTTCTTACCTCCAAACTGCCATATCTCGCGAACGGATTGTCCAATCCGCAAAATTTCTGTTGCGTCTGAAAGTAGAAACTCGCCCGATTACAACGGTATGCGTACTTTTCCCCTATGCCGTTCTAGTTATTCGTTTCGAGCATCAGAACTGCGAAAATTTTGAGTTTCTCAAGCGTTTCTTACTTCCAAACTGCCATATCTCGCGAACGGATCGACCAATCCGCAAAATTTCTGTTGCATGTGCAAGTAGAAACTCGCCCGATTACAACGGTATGCGTACTTTTCCCCTAGGCCGTTCTAGTTATTCGTTTCGAGCATCAGAACTGCGAAAATTTTGAGTTTCTCAAGCGTTTCTTACCTCCAAACTGCCATATCTCGCGAACGGATTGATCAATCCGCAAAATTTCTGTTGCATGTGCAAGTAGAAACTCGCCCGATTACAACGGTATGGGTACTTTTCCCCTAGGCCGTTCTAGTTATTCGTTTCGAGCATCAGAACTGCGAAAATTTTGAGTTTCTCAAGCGTTTCTTACCTCCAAACTGCCATATCTCGCGAACGGATCGACCAATCCGCAAAATTTCTGTTGCATCTGCAATTAGAAACTCTCCCGATTACAACGGTATGCGTACTTTTCCCCTAGGCCGTTCTAGTTATTCGTTTCGAGCATCAGAACTGTGAAAATTTTGAGTTTCTCAAGCGTTTCTTACTTCCAAACTGCCATATCTCGCGAACGGATCGACCAATCCGCAAAATTTCAGTTGCATGTGCAAGTAGAATCTCTCCCGATTACAACGGTATGCGTACTTTTCCCCTAGGCCGTTCTAGTTATTCGTTTCGAGCATCAGAACTGCGCAAATTTTGAGTTTCTCAAGCGTTTCTTACCTCCAAACTGCCATATCTCGCGAACGGATTGACCAATCCGCAAAATTTCTGTTGCATCTGAAAGTAGAAACTCGCCCGATTAAAACGGTGTGCGTACTATTCCCCTAGGCCGTTCTAGTTATTTCGTTCCGAGCATCAGAACTGCGAAAATTTTGAGTTTCTCAAGCGTTTCTTACCTCCAAACTGCCATATCTCGCGAACGGATCGACCAATCCGCAAAATTTCAGTTGCATGTGCAAGTAGAAACTCGCCCGATTACAACGGTATGCGTACTTTTCCCCTAGGCCGTTCTAGTTATTCGTTTCGAGCATCAGAACTGCGAAAATTTTGAGTTTCTCAAGCGTTTCTTACCTCCAAACTGCCATATCTCGCGAACAGATTGATCAATCCGCAAAATTTCAGTTGCATGTGCAAGTAGAATCTCGCCCGATTACAACGGTGTGCGTACTTTTCCCCTAGGCCGTTCTAGTTATTCGTTTCGAGCATCAGAACTGTGAAAATTTTGAGTTTCTCAAGCGTTTCTTACTTCCAAACTGCCATATCTCGCGAACGGATCGACCTATCCGCAAAATTTCAGTTGCATGTGCAAGTAGAATCTCGCCCGATTACAACGGTGTGCGTACTTTTCCCCTAGGCCGTTCTTGTTATTCGTTTCGAGCATCAGAACTGCGCAAATTTTGAGTTTCTCAAGCGTTTCTTACCTCCAAACTGCCATATCTCGCGAACGGATTGTCCAATCCGCAAAATTTCTGTTGCGTCTGAAAGTAGAAACTCGCCCGATTACAACGGTATGCGTACTTTTCCCCTATGCCGTTCTAGTTATTCGTTTCGAGCATCAGAACTGCGAAAATTTTGAGTTTCTCAAGCGTTTCGTACTTCCAAACTGCCATATCTAGCGAACGGATCGACCAATCCGCAAAATTTCTGTTGCATGTGCAAGTAGAAACTCGCC
Source organism: Ptiloglossa arizonensis (assembly GCF_051014685.1). Lineage (NCBI taxonomy): Eukaryota > Metazoa > Arthropoda > Insecta > Hymenoptera > Colletidae > Ptiloglossa > Ptiloglossa arizonensis. The sequence goes on from NW_027479708.1 coordinate 8,683, forward strand.
CGATTACAACGGTATGCGTACTTTTCCCCTAGGCCGTTCTAGTTATTCGTTTCGAGCATCAGAACTGCGAAAATTTTGGAGTTTCTCAAGCGTTTCTTACCTCCAAACTGCCATATCTCGCGAACGGATTGATCAATCCGCAAAATTTCTGTTGCATGTGCAAGTAGAAACTCGCCCGATTACAACGGTATGGGTACTTTTCCCCTAGGCCGTTCTAGTTATTCGTTTCGAGCATCAGAACTGCGAAAATTTTGAGTTTCTCAAGCGTTTCTTACCTCCAAACTGCCATATCTCGCGAACGGATCGACCAATCCGCAAAATTTCTGTTGCATCTGCAATTAGAAACTCTCCCGATTACAACGGTATGCGTACTTTTCCCCTAGGCCGTTCTAGTTATTCGTTTCGAGCATCAGAACTGTGAAAATTTTGAGTTTCTCAAGCGTTTCTTACTTCCAAACTGCCATATCTCGCGAACGGATCGACCAATCCGCAAAATTTCAGTTGCATGTGCAAGTAGAATCTCGCCCGATTACAACGGTATGCGTACTTTTCCCCTAGGCCGTTCTAGTTATTCGTTTCGAGCATCAGAACTGTGAAAATTTTGAGTTTCTCAAGCGTTTCTTACTTCCAAACTGCCATATCTCGCGAACGGATCGACCAATCCGCAAAATTTCAGTTGCATGTGCAAGTAGAATCTCGCCCGATTACAACGGTATGCGTACTTTTCCCCTAGGCCGTTCTAGTTATTCGTTTCGAGCATCAGAACTGCGAAAATTTTGAGTTTCTCAAGCGTTTCTTACCTCCAAACTGCCATATCTCGCGAACGGATTGATCAATCCGCAAAATTTCTGTTGCATCTGAAAGTAGAAACTCGCCCGATTACAACGGTATGCGTACTTTTCCCCTATGCCGTTCTAGTTATTCGTGTCGAACATCAGAACTGCGAAAATTTTGAGTTTCTCAAGCGTTTCTTACCTCCAAACTGCCATATCTCGCGAACGGATCGACCAATCCGCAAAATTTCTGCTGCATCTGCAAGTAGAAACTCGCCCGATTACAACGGTATGCGTACTTTTCCCCTAGGCCGTTCTAGTTATTCGTTTCGAGCATCAGAACTGTGAAAATTTTGAGTTTCTCAAGCGTTTCTTACTTCCAAACTGCCATATCTCGCGAACGGATCGACCAATCCGCAAAATTTCAGTTGCATGTGCAAGTAGAATCTCTCCCGATTACAACGGTATGCGTACTTTTCCCCTATGCCGTTCTAGTTATTCGTTTCGAGCATCAGAACTGCGAAAATTTTGAGTTTCTCAAGCGTTTCTTACTTCCAAACTGCCATATCTCGCGAACGGATCGACCAATCCGCAAAATTTCTGTTGCATGTGCAAGTAGAAACTCGCCCGATTACAACGGTATGCGTACTTTTCCCCTAGGCCGTTCTAGTTATTCGTTTCGAGCATCAGAACTGCGAAAATTTTGAGTTTCTCAAGCGTTTCTTACCTCCAAACTGCCATATCTCGCGAACGGATTGATCAATCCGCAAAATTTCTGTTGCATGTGCAAGTAGAAACTCGCCCGATTACAACGGTATGGGTACTTTTCCCCTAGGCCGTTCTAGTTATTCGTTTCGAGCATCAGAACTGCGAAAATTTTGAGTTTCTCAAGCGTTTCTTACCTCCAAACTGCCATATCTCGCGAACGGATCGACCAATCCGCAAAATTTCTGTTGCATCTGCAATTAGAAACTCTCCCGATAACAACGGTATGCGTACTTTTCCCCTAGGCCGTTCTAGTTATTCGTTTCGAGCATCAGAACTGTGAAAATTTTGAGTTTCTCAAGCGTTTCTTACTTCCAAACTGCCATATCTCGCGAACGGATCGACCAATCCGCAAAATTTCAGTTGCATGTGCAAGTAGAATCTCGCCCGATTACAACGGTATGCGTACTTTTCCCCTAGGCCGTTCTAGTTATTCGTTTCGAGCATCAGAACTGTGAAAATTTTGAGTTTCTCAAGCGTTTCTTACTTCCAAACTGCCATATCTCGCGAACGGATCGACCAATCCGCAAAATTTCAGTTGCATGTGCAAGTAGAATCTCGCCCGATTACAACGGTATGCGTACTTTTCCCCTAGGCCGTTCTAGTTATTCGTTTCGAGCATCAGAACTGCGAAAATTTTGAGTTTCTCAAGCGTTTCTTACCTCCAAACTGCCATATCTCGCGAACGGATTGATCAATCCGCAAAATTTCTGTTGCATCTGAAAGTAGAAACTCGCCCGATTACAACGGTATGCGTACTTTTCCCCTATGCCGTTCTAGTTATTCGTGTCGAACATCAGAACTGCGAAAATTTTGAGTTTCTCAAGCGTTTCTTACCTCCAAACTGCCATATCTCGCGAACGGATCGACCAATCCGCAAAATTTCTGCTGCATCTGCAAGTAGAAACTCGCCCGATTACAACGGTATGCGTACTTTTCCCCTAGGCCGTTCTAGTTATTCGTTTCGAGCATCAGAACTGTGAAAATTTTGAGTTTCTCAAGCGTTTCTTACTTCCAAACTGCCATATCTCGCGAACGGATCGACCAATCCGCAAAATTTCAGTTGCATGTGCAAGTAGAATCTCTCCCGATTACAACGGTATGCGTACTTTTCCCCTATGCCGTTCTAGTTATTCGTTTCGAGCATCAGAACTGCGAAAATTTTGAGTTTCTCAAGCGTTTCTTACTTCCAAACTGCCATATCTCGCGAACGGATCGACCAATCCGCAAAATTTCTGTTGCATGTGCAAGTAGAAACTCGCCCGATTACAACGGTATGCGTACTTTTCCCCTAGGCCGTTCTAGTTATTCGTTTCGAGCATCAGAACTGCGAAAATTTTGAGTTTCTCAAGCGTTTCTTACCTCCAAACTGCCATATCTCGCGAACGGATTGATCAATCCGCAAAATTTCTGTTGCATGTGCAAGTAGAAACTCGCCCGATTACAACGGTATGGGTACTTTTCCCCTAGGCCGTTCTAGTTATTCGTTTCGAGCATCAGAACTGCGAAAATTTTGAGTTTCTCAAGCGTTTCTTACCTCCAAACTGCCATATCTCGCGAACGGATCGACCAATCCGCAAAATTTCTGTTGCATCTGCAATTAGAAACTCTCCCGATTACAACGGTATGCGTACTTTTCCCCTAGGCCGTTCTAGTTATTCGTTTCGAGCATCAGAACTGTGAAAATTTTGAGTTTCTCAAGCGTTTCTTACTTCCAAACTGCCATATCTCGCGAACGGATCGACCAATCCGCAAAATTTCAGTTGCATGTGCAAGTAGAATCTCGCCCGATTACAACGGTATGCGTACTTTTCCCCTAGGCCGTTCTAGTTATTCGTTTCGAGCATCAGAACTGTGAAAATTTTGAGTTTCTCAAGCGTTTCTTACTTCCAAACTGCCATATCTCGCGAACGGATCGACCAATCCGCAAAATTTCAGTTGCATGTGCAAGTAGAATCTCGCCCGATTACAACGGTATGCGTACTTTTCCCCTAGGCCGTTCTAGTTATTCGTTTCGAGCATCAGAACTGCGAAAATTTTGAGTTTCTCAAGCGTTTCTTACCTCCAAACTGCCATATCTCGCGAACGGATTGATCAATCCGCAAAATTTCTGTTGCATCTGAAAGTAGAAACTCGCCCGATTACAACGGTATGCGTACTTTTCCCCTATGCCGTTCTAGTTATTCGTGTCGAACATCAGAACTGCGAAAATTTTGAGTTTCTCAAGCGTTTCTTACCTCCAAACTGCCATATCTCGCGAACGGATCGACCAATCCGCAAAATTTCTGCTGCATCTGCAAGTAGAAACTCGCCCGATTACAACGGTATGCGTACTTTTCCCCTAGGCCGTTCTAGTTATTCGTTTCGAGCATCAGAACTGTGAAAATTTTGAGTTTCTCAAGCGTTTCTTACTTCCAAACTGCCATATCTCGCGAACGGATCGACCAATCCGCAAAATTTCAGTTGCATGTGCAAGTAGAATCTCTCCCGATTACAACGGTATGCGTACTTTTCCCCTATGCCGTTCTAGTTATTCGTTTCGAGCATCAGAACTGCGAAAATTTTGAGTTTCTCAAGCGTTTCTTACTTCCAAACTGCCATATCTCGCGAACGGATTGATCAATCCGCAAAATTTCTGTTGCATGTGCAAGTAGAAACTCGCCCGATTACAACGGTATGGGTACTTTTCCCCTAGGCCGTTCTAGTTATTCGTTTCGAGCATCAGAACTGCGAAAATTTTGAGTTTCTCAAGCGTTTCTTACCTCCAAACTGCCATATCTCGCGAACGGATCGACCAATCCGCAAAATTTCTGTTGCATCTGCAATTAGAAACTCTCCCGATTACAACGGTATGCGTACTTTTCCCCTAGGCCGTTCTAGTTATTCGTTTCGAGCATCAGAACTGTGAAAATTTTGAGTTTCTCAAGCGTTTCTTACTTCCAAACTGCCATATCTCGCGAACGGATCGACCAATCCGCAAAATTTCAGTTGCATGTGCAAGTAGAATCTCGCCCGATTACAACGGTATGCGTACTTTTCCCCTAGGCCGTTCTAGTTATTCGTTTCGAGCATCAGAACTGTGAAAATTTTGAGTTTCTCAAGCGTTTCTTACTTCCAAACTGCCATATCTCGCGAACGGATCGACCAATCCGCAAAATTTCAGTTGCATGTGCAAGTAGAATCTCGCCCGATTACAACGGTATGCGTACTTTTCCCCTAGGCCGTTCTAGTTATTCGTTTCGAGCATCAGAACTGCGAAAATTTTGAGTTTCTCAAGCGTTTCTTACCTCCAAACTGCCATATCTCGCGAACGGATTGATCAATCCGCAAAATTTCTGTTGCATCTGAAAGTAGAAACTCGCCCGATTACAACGGTATGCGTACTTTTCCCCTATGCCGTTCTAGTTATTCGTGTCGAACATCAGAACTGCGAAAATTTTGAGTTTCTCAAGCGTTTCTTACCTCCAAACTGCCATATCTCGCGAACGGATCGACCAATCCGCAAAATTTCTGCTGCATCTGCAAGTAGAAACTCGCCCGATTACAACGGTATGCGTACTTTTCCCCTAGGCCGTTCTAGTTATTCGTTTCGAGCATCAGAACTGTGAAAATTTTGAGTTTCTCAAGCGTTTCTTACTTCCAAACTGCCATATCTCGCGAACGGATCGACCAATCCGCAAAATTTCAGTTGCATGTGCAAGTAGAATCTCTCCCGATTACAACGGTATGCGTACTTTTCCCCTAGGCCGTTCTAGTTATTCGTTTCGAGCATCAGAACTGCGCAAATTTTGAGTTTCTCATGCGTTTCTTACCTCCAAACTGCCATATCTCGCGAACGGATTGACCAATCCGCAAAATATCTGTTGCATCTGAAAGTAGAAACTCGCCCGATTAAAACGGTGTGCGTACTATTCCCCTAGGCCGTTCTAGTTATTTCGTTCCGAGCATCAGACCTGCGAAAATTTTGAGTTTCTCAAGCGTTTCTTACCTCCAAACTGCCATATCTCGCGAACGGATCGACCAATCCGCAAAATTTCAGTTGCATGTGCAAGTAGAAACTCGCCCGATTACAACGGTATGCGTACTTTTCCCCTAGGCCGTTCTAGTTATTCGTTTCGAGCATCAGAACTGCGAAAATTTTGAGTTTCTCAAGCGTTTCTTACTTCCAAACTGCCATATCTAGCGAACGGATTGACCAATCCGCAAAATTTCTGTTGCATCTGAAAGTAGAAACTCGCCCGATTACAACGGTATGTGTAGTTTTCGCCTAGGCCGTTCCAGTTATTCGTTTCGAGCATCAGAACTGCGAAAATTTTGAGTTTCTAAAGCGTTTCTTACCTCCAAACTGCCATATCTCGCGAACGGATTGACCAATCCGCAAAATTTCTGTTGCTTCTGAAAGTAGAAACTCGCCCGATTACAACGGTATGCGCACTTTTCCCCTAGGCCGTTCTAATTATTCGTTTCGAGCATCAGAACTGCGAAAATTTTGAGTTTCTCGAGCGTTTCTTACCTCCAAACTGCCATATCTCGCGAACGGAGTGACCAATCCGCAAAATTTCTGTTGCATCTGAAAGTAGAAACTCGCCCGATTACAACGGTATGCGCACTTTTCCCCTAGGCCGTTCCAGTTATTCATTTCGAGCATCAGAACTGCGAAAATTTTGAGTTTCTCAAGCGTTTCTTACCTCCAAACTGCCATATCTCGCGAACGGATTGACCAATCCGCAAAATTTCTGTTGCTTCTGAAAGTAGAAACTCGTCCGATTACAACGGTATGCGCACTTTTCCCCTAGGCCGTTTTAATTATTCGTTTCGAGCATCAGAACTGCGAAAATTTTGAGTTTCTCAAGCGTTTCTTACCTCCAAACTGCCATATCTCGCGAACGGATTGACCAATCCGCAAAATTTCTGTTGCTTCTGAAAGTAGAAACTCGCCCGATTACAACGGTATGCGCACTTTTCCCCTAGGCCGTTCTAATTATTCGTTTCGAGCATCAGAACTGCGAAAATTTTGAGTTTCTCGAGCGTTTCTTACCTCCAAACTGCCATATCTCGCGAACGGAGTGACCAATCCGCAAAATTTCTGTTGCATCTGAAAGTAGAAACTCGCCCGATTACATCGGTATGCGTACTTTTCCCCTAGGCCGTTCTAGTTATTCGTTTCGAGCATCAGAACGGCGAAAATTTTGAGTTTCTCAAGCGTTTCTTATCTCCAAACTGCCATATCTCGCGAACGGATTGACCAATCCGCAAAATTTCTGTTGCTTCTGAAAGTAGAAACTCGCCCGATTACAACGGTATGCGCACTTTTCCCCTAGGCCGTTTTAATTATTCGTTTCGAGCATCAGAACTGCGAAAATATTGAGTTTCTCAAGCGTTTCTTACCTCCAAACTGCCATATCTCGCGAACGGATTGACCAATCCGCAAAATTTCTGTTGCTTCTGACAGTAGAAACTCGCCCGATTACAACGGTATGCGCAGTTTTCCCCTAGGCCGTTCTAGTTATTCGTTTCGAGCATCAGAACTGCGAAAATTTTGAGTTTCTCGAGCGTTTCTTACCTCCAAACTGCCATATCTCGCGAACGGAGTGACCAATCCGCAAAATTTCTGTTGCATCTGAAAGTAGAAACTCGCCCGATTACATCGGTATGCGTACTTTTCCCCTAGGCCGTTCTAGTTATTCGTTTCGAGCATCAGAACTGTGAAAATTTTGAGTTTCTCAAGCGTTTCTTAACTCCAAACTGCCACATCTCGCAAACGGATTGACCAATCCGCAAAATTTCTGTTGCATCTGAAAGTAGAAACTCGCCCGATTACAACGGTAGGTGTAATTTTCCCCTAGGCCGTTCTAGTTATTCGTTTCGAGCATCAGAACTGCGAAAATTTTTAGTTTCTCAAGCGTTTCTTATCTGCAAACTGCCATATCTCGCGAACGGATTGATCAATCCGCAAAATTTCTGTTGCATCTGAAAGTAGAAACTCGCCCGATTACAACGGTATGCGCACTTTTCCCCTAGGCCGTTCTAGTTATTCGTTTCGAGCATCAGAACTGCGAAAATTTTGAGTTTCTCAAGCGTTTCTTATCTGCAAACTGCCATATCTCGCGAACGGATTGATCAATCCGCATAATTTATGTTGCATCTGAAAGTAGAAACTCGCCCGATTACAACGGTTTGCGCACTTTTCCCCTAGGCCGTTCTAATTATTCGTTTCGAGCATCAGAACTGCGAAAATTTTGAGTTTCTCGAGCGTTTCTTACCTCCAAACTGCCATATCTCGCGAACGGAGTGACCAATCCGCAAAATTTCTGTTGCATCTGAAAGTAGAAACTCGCCCGATTACATCGGTATGCGTACTTTTCCCCTAGGCCGTTCTAGTTATTCGTTTCGAGCATCAGAACGGCGAAAATTTTGAGTTTCTCAAGCGTTTCTTATCTCCAAACTGCCATATCTCGCGAACGGATTGACCAATACGCAAAATTTCTGTTGCATCTGAAAGTAGAAACTCGCCCGATTACATCGGTATGCGCACTTTTCCCCTAGGCTGTTCTAGATATTCGTTTCGAGCATCAGAACTGCGAAAATTTTGAGTTTCTCAAGCGTTTCTTATCTCCAAACTGCCATATCTCGCGAACGGATTGACCAATCCGCAAAATTTCTGTTGCATCTGAAAGTAGAAACTCTCCCGATTACATCGGTATGCGTACTTTTCCCCTAGGCCGTTCTAGTTATTCGTTTCGAGCATCAGAACTGTGAAAATTTTGAGTTTCTCAACCGTTTCTTACCTCCAAACTGCCACATCTCGCAAACGGATTGACCAATCCGCAAAATTTCTGTTGCATCTGAAAGTAGAAACTCGCCCGATTACATCGGTATGCGTACTTTTCCCCTAGGCCGTTCTAGTTATTCGTTTCGAGCATCAGACTGCGAAAATTTTGAGTTTCTCAAGCGTTTCTTGTCTCCAAACTGCCATATCTCGCGAACGGATTGACCAATCCGCAAAATTTCTGTTGCATCTGAAAGTAGAAACTCGCCCGATTACAACGGTATGCGTACTTTCCCCTAGGCCGTACTAGTTACTCGTTTCGAGCATCAGAACTGCGAAAATTTTGAGTTTCTCAAGCGTTTCTTACCTCCAAACTGCCATATCTCGCGAACGGATTGACCAATCCGCAAAATTTCTGTTGCATCTGAAAGTAGAAACTCGCCCGATTACAACGGTATGTGTAGTTTTCGCCTAGGCCGTTCCAGTTATTCGTTTCGAGCATCAGAACTGCGAAAATTTTGAGTTTCTCAAGCGTTTCTTACCTCCAAACTGCCATATCTCGCGAACGGATTGACCAATCCGCAAAATTTCTGTTGCATTTGAAAGTAGAGACTCGCCCGATTACAACGGTATGCGTACTTTTCCCCTGGGCGGTTCTAGTTATTCGTTTCGAGCATCAGAACTGCGAAAATTTTGAGTTTCTAAAGCGTTTCTTACCTCCAAACTGCCATATCTCGCGAACGGATTGACCAATCCGCAAAATTTCTGTTGCTTCTGAAAGTAGAAACTCGCCCGATTACAACGGTATGCGCACTTTTCCCCTAGGCCGTTCTAATTATTCGTTTCGAGCATCAGAACTGCGAAAATTTTGAGTTTCTCGAGCGTTTCTTACCTCCAAACTGCCATATCTCGCGAACGGAGTGACCAATCCGCAAAATTTCTGTTGCATCTGAAAGTAGAAACTCGCCCGATTACAACGGTATGCGCACTTTTCCCCTAGGCCGTTCCAGTTATTCATTTCGAGCATCAGAACTGCGAAAATTTTGAGTTTCTCAAGCGTTTCTTACCTCCAAACTGCCATATCTCGCGAACGGATTGACCAATCCGCAAAATTTCTGTTGCTTCTGAAAGTAGAAACTCGTCCGATTACAACGGTATGCGCACTTTTCCCCTAGGCCGTTTTAATTATTCGTTTCGAGCATCAGAACTGCGAAAATTTTGAGTTTCTCAAGCGTTTCTTACCTCCAAACTGCCATATCTCGCGAACGGATTGACCAATCCGCAAAATTTCTGTTGCTTCTGAAAGTAGAAACTCGCCCGATTACAACGGTATGCGCACTTTTCCCCTAGGCCGTTCTAATTATTCGTTTCGAGCATCAGAACTGCGAAAATTTTGAGTTTCTCGAGCGTTTCTTACCTCCAAACTGCCATATCTCGCGAACGGAGTGACCAATCCGCAAAATTTCTGTTGCATCTGAAAGTAGAAACTCGCCCGATTACATCGGTATGCGTACTTTTCCCCTAGGCCGTTCTAGTTATTCGTTTCGAGCATCAGAACGGCGAAAATTTTGAGTTTCTCAAGCGTTTCTTATCTCCAAACTGCCATATCTCGCGAACGGATTGACCAATCCGCAAAATTTCTGTTGCTTCTGAAAGTAGAAACTCGCCCGATTACAACGGTATGCGCACTTTTCCCCTAGGCCGTTTTAATTATTCGTTTCGAGCATCAGAACTGTGAAAATTTTGAGTTTCTCAAGCGTTTCTTAACTCCAAACTGCCACATCTCGCAAACGGATTGACCAATCCGCAAAATTTCTGTTGCATCTGAAAGTAGAAACTCGCCCGATTACAACGGTAGGTGTAATTTTCCCCTAGGCCGTTCTAGTTATTCGTTTCGAGCATCAGAACTGCGAAAATTTTTAGTTTCTCAAGCGTTTCTTATCTGCAAACTGCCATATCTCGCGAACGGATTGATCAATCCGCAAAATTTCTGTTGCATCTGAAAGTAGAAACTCGCCCGATTACAACGGTATGCGCACTTTTCCCCTAGGCCGTTCTAGTTATTCGTTTCGAGCATCAGAACTGCGAAAATTTTGAGTTTCTCAAGCGTTTCTTATCTGCAAACTGCCATATCTCGCGAACGGATTGATCAATCCGCATAATTTATGTTGCATCTGAAAGTAGAAACTCGCCCGATTACAACGGTTTGCGCACTTTTCCCCTAGGCCGTTCTAATTATTCGTTTCGAGCATCAGAACTGCGAAAATTTTGAGTTTCTCGAGCGTTTCTTACCTCCAAACTGCCATATCTCGCGAACGGAGTGACCAATCCGCAAAATTTCTGTTGCATCTGAAAGTAGAAACTCGCCCGATTACATCGGTATGCGTACTTTTCCCCTAGGCCGTTCTAGTTATTCGTTTCGAGCATCAGAACGGCGAAAATTTTGAGTTTCTCAAGCGTTTCTTATCTCCAAACTGCCATATCTCGCGAACGGATTGACCAATACGCAAAATTTCTGTTGCATCTGAAAGTAGAAACTCGCCCGATTACATCGGTATGCGCACTTTTCCCCTAGGCTGTTCTAGATATTCGTTTCGAGCATCAGAACTGCGAAAATTTTGAGTTTCTCAAGCGTTTCTTATCTCCAAACTGCCATATCTCGCGAACGGATTGACCAATCCGCAAAATTTCTGTTGCATCTGAAAGTAGAAACTCTCCCGATTACATCGGTATGCGTACTTTTCCCCTAGGCCGTTCTAGTTATTCGTTTCGAGCATCAGAACTGTGAAAATTTTGAGTTTCTCAACCGTTTCTTACCTCCAAACTGCCACATCTCGCAAACGGATTGACCAATCCGCAAAATTTCTGTTGCATCTGAAAGTAGAAACTCGCCCGATTACATCGGTATGCGTACTTTTCCCCTAGGCCGTTCTAGTTATTCGTTTCGAGCATCAGACTGCGAAAATTTTGAGTTTCTCAAGCGTTTCTTGTCTCCAAACTGCCATATCTCGCGAACGGATTGACCAATCCGCAAAATTTCTGTTGCATCTGAAAGTAGAAACTCGCCCGATTACAACGGTATGCGTACTTTCCCCTAGGCCGTACTAGTTACTCGTTTCGAGCATCAGAACTGCGAAAATTTTGAGTTTCTCAAGCGTTTCTTACCTCCAAACTGCCATATCTCGCGAACGGATTGACCAATCCGCAAAATTTCTGTTGCATCTGAAAGTAGAAACTCGCCCGATTACAACGGTATGTCTAGTTTTCCCCTAGGCCGTTCTAGTTATTCGTTTCGAGCATCAGACTGCGAAAATTTTGAGTTTCTCAAGCGTTTCTTATCTCCAAACTGTCATATCTCGCGAACGGATTGACCAATCCGCAAAATTTCTGTTGCATCTGAAAGTAGAAACTCGCCCGATTACAACGGTATGTCTAGTTTTCCCCTAGGCCGTTCTAGTTATTCGTTTCGAGCATCAGACTGCGAAAATTTTGAGTTTCTCAAGCGTTTCTTATCTCCAAACTGTCATATCTCGCGAACGGATTGACCAATCCGCAAAATTTCTGTTGCATTTGAAAGTAGAGACTCGCCCGATTACAACGGTATGCGTACTTTTCCCCTGGGCGGTTCTAGTTATTCGTTTCGAGCATCAGAACTGCGAAAATTTTGAGTTTCTAAAGCGTTTCTTACCTCCAAACTGCCATATCTCGCGAACGGATTGACCAATCCGCAAAATTTCTGTTGCTTCTGAAAGTAGAAACTCGCCCGATTACAACGGTATGCGCACTTTTCCCCTAGGCCGTTCTAATTATTCGTTTCGAGCATCAGAACTGCGAAAATTTTGAGTTTCTCGAGCGTTTCTTACCTCCAAACTGCCATATCTCGCGAACGGAGTGACCAATCCGCAAAATTTCTGTTGCATCTGAAAGTAGAAACTCGCCCGATTACAACGGTATGCGCACTTTTCCCCTAGGCCGTTCCAGTTATTCATTTCGAGCATCAGAACTGCGAAAATTTTGAGTTTCTCAAGCGTTTCTTACCTCCAAACTGCCATATCTCGCGAACGGATTGACCAATCCGCAAAATTTCTGTTGCTTCTGAAAGTAGAAACTCGTCCGATTACAACGGTATGCGCACTTTTCCCCTAGGCCGTTTTAATTATTCGTTTCGAGCATCAGAACTGCGAAAATTTTGAGTTTCTCAAGCGTTTCTTACCTCCAAACTGCCATATCTCGCGAACGGATTGACCAATCCGCAAAATTTCTGTTGCTTCTGAAAGTAGAAACTCGCCCGATTACAACGGTATGCGCACTTTTCCCCTAGGCCGTTCTAATTATTCGTTTCGAGCATCAGAACTGCGAAAATTTTGAGTTTCTCGAGCGTTTCTTACCTCCAAACTGCCATATCTCGCGAACGGAGTGACCAATCCGCAAATTTCTGTTGCATCTGAAAGTAGAAACTCGCCCGATTACATCGGTATGCGTACTTTTCCCCTAGGCCGTTCTAGTTATTCGTTTCGAGCATCAGAACGGCGAAAATTTTGAGTTTCTCAAGCGTTTCTTATCTCCAAACTGCCATATCTCGCGAACGGATTGACCAATCCGCAAAATTTCTGTTGCTTCTGAAAGTAGAAACTCGCCCGATTACAACGGTATGCGCACTTTTCCCCTAGGCCGTTTTAATTATTCGTTTCGAGCATCAGAACTGTGAAAATTTTGAGTTTCTCAAGCGTTTCTTAACTCCAAACTGCCACATCTCGCAAACGGATTGACCAATCCGCAAAATTTCTGTTGCATCTGAAAGTAGAAACTCGCCCGATTACAACGGTAGGTGTAATTTTCCCCTAGGCCGTTCTAGTTATTCGTTTCGAGCATCAGAACTGCGAAAATTTTTAGTTTCTCAAGCGTTTCTTATCTGCAAACTGCCATATCTCGCGAACGGATTGATCAATCCGCAAAATTTCTGTTGCATCTGAAAGTAGAAACTCGCCCGATTACAACGGTATGCGCACTTTTCCCCTAGGCCGTTCTAGTTATTCGTTTCGAGCATCAGAACTGCGAAAATTTTGAGTTTCTCAAGCGTTTCTTATCTGCAAACTGCCATATCTCGCGAACGGATTGATCAATCCGCATAATTTATGTTGCATCTGAAAGTAGAAACTCGCCCGATTACAACGGTTTGCGCACTTTTCCCCTAGGCCGTTCTAATTATTCGTTTCGAGCATCAGAACTGCGAAAATTTTGAGTTTCTCGAGCGTTTCTTACCTCCAAACTGCCATATCTCGCGAACGGAGTGACCAATCCGCAAAATTTCTGTTGCATCTGAAAGTAGAAACTCGCCCGATTACATCGGTATGCGTACTTTTCCCCTAGGCCGTTCTAGTTATTCGTTTCGAGCATCAGAACGGCGAAAATTTTGAGTTTCTCAAGCGTTTCTTATCTCCAAACTGCCATATCTCGCGAACGGATTGACCAATACGCAAAATTTCTGTTGCATCTGAAAGTAGAAACTCGCCCGATTACATCGGTATGCGCACTTTTCCCCTAGGCTGTTCTAGATATTCGTTTCGAGCATCAGAACTGCGAAAATTTTGAGTTTCTCAAGCGTTTCTTATCTCCAAACTGCCATATCTCGCGAACGGATTGACCAATCCGCAAAATTTCTGTTGCATCTGAAAGTAGAAACTCTCCCGATTACATCGGTATGCGTACTTTTCCCCTAGGCCGTTCTAGTTATTCGTTTCGAGCATCAGAACTGTGAAAATTTTGAGTTTCTCAACCGTTTCTTACCTCCAAACTGCCACATCTCGCAAACGGATTGACCAATCCGCAAAATTTCTGTTGCATCTGAAAGTAGAAACTCGCCCGATTACATCGGTATGCGTACTTTTCCCCTAGGCCGTTCTAGTTATTCGTTTCGAGCATCAGACTGCGAAAATTTTGAGTTTCTCAAGCGTTTCTTGTCTCCAAACTGCCATATCTCGCGAACGGATTGACCAATCCGCAAAATTTCTGTTGCATCTGAAAGTAGAAACTCGCCCGATTACAACGGTATGCGTACTTTCCCCTAGGCCGTACTAGTTACTCGTTTCGAGCATCAGAACTGCGAAAATTTTGAGTTTCTCAAGCGTTTCTTACCTCCAAACTGCCATATCTCGCGGACGGATTGACCAATCCGCAAAATTTCTGTTGCATCTGAAAGTAGAAACTCGCCCGATTACAACGGTATGTCTAGTTTTCCCCTAGGCCGTTCTAGTTATTCGTTTCGAGCATCAGACTGCGAAAATTTTGAGTTTCTCAAGCGTTTCTTATCTCCAAACTGTCATATCTCGCGAACGGATTGACCAATCCGCAAAATTTCTGTTGCATCTGAAAGTAGAAACTCGCCCGATTACAACGGTATGTCTAGTTTTCCCCTAGGCCGTTCTAGTTATTCGTTTCGAGCATCAGACTGCGAAAATTTTGAGTTTCTCAAGCGTTTCTTATCTCCAAACTGTCATATCTCGCGAACGGATTGACCAATCCGCAAAATTTCTGTTGCATCTGAAAGTAGAAACTCGCCCGATTACATCGGTATGCGTACTTTTCCCCTAGGCCGTTCTAGTTATTCGTTTCGAGCATCAGAACGGCGAAAATTTTGAGTTTCTCAAGCGTTTCTTATCTCCAAACTGCCATATCTCGCGAACGGAATGACCAATCCGCAAAATTTCTGTTGCATCTGAAAGTAGAAACTCGCCCGATTACAACGGTATGCGTACTTTCCCCTAGGCCGTACTAGTTACTCGTTTCGAGCATCAGAACTGCGAAAATTTTGAGTTTCTCAAGCGTTTCTTACCTCCAAACTGCCATATCTCGCGAACGGATTGACCAATCCGCAAAATTTCTGTTGCATCTGAAAGTAGAAACTCGCCCGATTACAACGGTATGTCTAGTTTTCCCCTAGGCCGTTCTAGTTATTCGTTTCGAGCATCAGACTGCGAAAATTTTGAGTTTCTCAAGCGTTTCTTATCTCCAAACTGTCATATCTCGCGAACGGATTGACCAATCCGCAAAATTTCTGTTGCATCTGAAAGTAGAAACTCGCCCGATTACAACGGTATGCCTAGTTTTCCCCTAGGCCGTTCTAGTTATTCGTTTCGAGCATCAGACTGCGAAAATTTTGAGTTTCTCAAGCGTTTCTTATCTCCAAACTGTCATATCTCGCGAACGGATTGACCAATCCGCAAAATTTCTGTTGCATCTGAAAGTAGAAACTCGCCCGATTACATCGGTATGCGTACTTTTCCCCTAGGCCGTTCTAGTTATTCGTTTCGTGCATCAGAACGGCGAAAATTTTGAGTTTCTCAAGCGTTTCTTATCTCCAAACTGCCATATCTCGCGAACGGATTGACCAATCCGCAAAATTTCTGTTGCATCTGAAAGTAGAAACTCGCCCGATTACATCGGTATGCGTACTTTTCCCCTAGGCCATTCTAGTTATTCGTTTCGAGCATCAGAACTGCCAAAATTTTGAGTTTCTCAAGCGTTTCTTACCTCCAAACTGCCACATCTCGCAAACGGATTGACCAATCCGCAAAATTTCTGTTGCATCTGAAAGTAGAATCTCGCCCGATTACAACGGTAGGTGTAGTTTTCCCCTAGGCCGTTCGAGTTACTCGTTTCGAGCATCAGAACTGCGAAAATTTTGAGTTTCTCAAGCGTTTCTTACCTCCAAACTGCCATATCTCGCGAACGGATTGACCAATCCGCAAAATTTCTGTTGCATCTGAAAGTAGAAACTCGCCCGATTACAACGGTATGCGCACTTTTCCCCTAGGCCGTTCTAGTTATTCGTTTCGAGCATCAGAACTGCGAAAATTTTGAGTTTCTCAAGCGTTTCTTACCTCCAAACTGCCATATCTCGCGAACGGATTGACCAATCCGCAAAATTTCTGTTGCATCTGAAAGTAGAAACTCGCCCGATTACAACGGTATGCGTACCTTTCCCCTAGGCCGTTCTAGTTATTCGTTTCGAGCATCAGACTGCGAAAATGTTGAGTTTCTCAAGCGTTTCTTACCTCCAAACTGCCACATCTCGCAAACGGATTGACCAATCCGCAAAATTTCTGTTGCATCTGAAAGTAGAAACTCGCCCGATTACAACGGTATGCGTACTTTCCCCTAGGCCGTACTAGTTACTCGTTTCGAGTATCAGAACGGCGAAAATTTTGAGTTTCTCAAGCGTTTCTTACATCCAAACTGCCATATCTCGCGAACGGATTGACCAATCCGCAGAATTTCTGTTGCATCTGAAAGTAGAAACTCGCCCGATTACAACGGTATGTGTAGTTTTCCCCTAGGCCGTTCCAGTTATTCATTTCGAGCATCAGAACTGCGAAAATTTTGAGTTTCTCAAGCGTTTCTTACCTCCAAACTGCCACATCTCGCAAACGGATTGACCAATCCGCAAAATTTCTGTTGCATCTGAAAGTAGAAACTCGCCCGATTACAACGGTAGGTGTAGTTTTCCCCTAGGCCGTTCAAGTTACTCGTTTCGAGCATCAGAACTGCGAAAATTTTGAGTTTCTCAAGCGTTTCTTACCTCCAAACGCCCATATCTCGCGAACGGATTGACCAATCCGCAAAATTTCTGTTGCATCTGAAAGTAGAAACTCGCCCGATTACAACGGTATGCGTACTTTCCCCTAGGCCGTACTAGTTACTCGTTTCGAGCATCAGAACTGCGAAAATTTTGAGTTTCTCAAGCGTTTCTTACCTCCAAACTGCCATATCTCGCGAACGGATTGACCAATCCGCAAAATTTCTGTTGCATCTGAAAGTAGAAACTCGCCCGATTACAACGGTATGTCTAGTTTTCCCCTAGGCCGTTCTAGTTATTCGTTTCGAGCATCAGACTGCGAAAATTTTGAGTTTCTCAAGCGTTTCTTATCTCCAAACTGTCATATCTCGCGAACGGAGTGACCAATCCGCAAAATTTCTGTTGCATCTGAAAGTAGAAACTCGCCCGATTACAACGGTATGCGCACTTTTCCCCTAGGCCGTTCCAGTTATTCATTTCGAGCATCAGAACTGCGAAAATTTTGAGTTTCTCGAGCGTTTCTTACCTCCAAACTGCCATATCTCGCGAACGGAGTGACCAATCCGCAAAATTTCTGTTGCATCTGAAAGTAGAAACTCGCCCGATTACAACGGTATGCGCACTTTTCCCCTAGGCCGTTCCAGTTATTCATTTCGAGCATCAGAACTGCGAAAATTTTGAGTTTCTCAAGCGTTTCTTACCTCCAAACTGCCATATCTCGCGAACGGATTGACCAATCCGCAAAATTTCTGTTGCTTCTGAAAGTAGAAACTCGTCCGATTACAACGGTATGCGCACTTTTCCCCTAGGCCGTTTTAATTATTCGTTTCGAGCATCAGAACTGCGAAAATTTTGAGTTTCTCAAGCGTTTCTTACCTCCAAACTGCCATATCTCGCGAACGGATTGACCAATCCGCAAAATTTCTGTTGCTTCTGAAAGTAGAAACTCGCCCGATTACAACGGTATGCGCACTTTTCCCCTAGGCCGTTCTAATTATTCGTTTCGAGCATCAGAACTGCGAAAATTTTGAGTTTCTCGAGCGTTTCTTACCTCCAAACTGCCATATCTCGCGAACGGAGTGACCAATCCGCAAAATTTCTGTTGCATCTGAAAGTAGAAACTCGCCCGATTACATCGGTATGCGTACTTTTCCCCTAGGCCGTTCTAGTTATTCGTTTCGAGCATCAGAACGGCGAAAATTTTGAGTTTCTCAAGCGTTTCTTATCTCCAAACTGCCATATCTCGCGAACGGATTGACCAATCCGCAAAATTTCTGTTGCTTCTGAAAGTAGAAACTCGCCCGATTACAACGGTATGCGCACTTTTCCCCTAGGCCGTTTTAATTATTCGTTTCGAGCATCAGAACTGCGAAAATATTGAGTTTCTCAAGCGTTTCTTACCTCCAAACTGCCATATCTCGCGAACGGATTGACCAATCCGCAAAATTTCTGTTGCTTCTGACAGTAGAAACTCGCCCGATTACAACGGTATGCGCAGTTTTCCCCTAGGCCGTTCTAGTTATTCGTTTCGAGCATCAGAACTGCGAAAATTTTGAGTTTCTCGAGCGTTTCTTACCTCCAAACTGCCATATCTCGCGAACGGAGTGACCAATCCGCAAAATTTCTGTTGCATCTGAAAGTAGAAACTCGCCCGATTACATCGGTATGCGTACTTTTCCCCTAGGCCGTTCTAGTTATTCGTTTCGAGCATCAGAACTGTGAAAATTTTGAGTTTCTCAAGCGTTTCTTATCTGCAAACTGCCATATCTCGCGAACGGATTGATCAATCCGCATAATTTATGTTGCATCTGAAAGTAGAAACTCGCCCGATTACAACGGTTTGCGCACTTTTCCCCTAGGCCGTTCTAATTATTCGTTTCGAGCATCAGAACTGCGATAATTTTGAGTTTCTCGAGCGTTTCTTACCTCCAAACTGCCATATCTCGCGAACGGAGTGACCAATCCGCAAAATTTCTGTTGCATCTGAAAGTAGAAACTCGCCCGATTACATCGGTATGCGTACTTTTCCCCTAGGCCGTTCTAGTTATTCGTTTCGAGCATCAGAACGGCGAAAATTTTGAGTTTCTCAAGCGTTTCTTATCTCCAAACTGCCATATCTCGCGAACGGATTGACCAATACGCAAAATTTCTGTTGCATCTGAAAGTAGAAACTCGCCCGATTACATCGGTATGCGCACTTTTCCCCTAGGCTGTTCTAGATATTCGTTTCGAGCATCAGAACTGCGAAAATTTTGAGTTTTTCAAGCGTTTCTTATCTCCAAACTGCCATATCTCGCGAACGGATTGACCAATCCGCAAAATTTCTGTTGCATCTGAAAGTAGAAACTCTCCCGATTACATCGGTATGCGTACTTTTCCCCTAGGCCGTTCTAGTTATTCGTTTCGAGCATCAGAACTGTGAAAATTTTGAGTTTCTCAACCGTTTCTTACCTCCAAACTGCCACATCTCGCAAACGGATTGACCAATCCGCAAAATTTCTGTTGCATCTGAAAGTAGAAACTCGCCCGATTACATCGGTATGCGTACTTTTCCCCTAGGCCGTTCTAGTTATTCGTTTCGAGCATCAGACTGCGAAAATTTTGAGTTTCTCAAGCGTTTCTTGTCTCCAAACTGCCATATCTCGCGAACGGATTGACCAATCCGCAAAATTTCTGTTGCATCTGAAAGTAGAAACTCGCCCGATTACAACGGTATGCGTACTTTCCCCTAGGCCGTACTAGTTACTCGTTTCGAGCATCAGAACTGCGAAAATTTTGAGTTTCTCAAGCGTTTCTTACCTCCAAACTGCCATATCTCGCGAACGGATTGACCAATCCGCAAAATTTCTGTTGCATCTGAAAGTAGAAACTCGCCCGATTACAACGGTATGTCTAGTTTTCCCCTAGGCCGTTCTAGTTATTCGTTTCGAGCATCAGACTGCGAAAATTTTGAGTTTCTCAAGCGTTTCTTATCTCCAAACTGTCATATCTCGCGAACGGATTGACCAATCCGCAAAATTTCTGTTGCATCTGAAAGTAGAAACTCGCCCGATTACAACGGTATGTCTAGTTTTCCCCTAGGCCGTTCTAGTTATTCGTTTCGAGCATCAGAACGGCGAAAATTTTGAGTTTCTCAAGCGTTTCTTATCTCCAAACTGCCATATCTCGCGAACGGATTGACCAATCCGCAAAATTTCTGTTGCATCTGAAAGTAGAAACTCGCCCGATTACAACGGTAGGTGTAGTTTTCCCCTAGGCCGTTCGAGTTACTCGTTTCGAGCATCAGAACTGCGAAAATTTTGAGTTTCTCAAGCGTTTCTTACCTCCAAACTGCCATATCTCGCGAACGGATTGACCAATCCGCAAAATTTCTGTTGCATCTGAAAGTAGAAACTCGCCCGATTACAACGGTATGCGCACTTTTCCCCTAGGCCGTTCTAGTTATTCGTTTCGAGCATCAGAACTGCGAAAATTTTGAGTTTCTCAAGCGTTTCTTACCTCCAAACTGCCATATCTCGCGAACGGATTGACCAATCCGCAAAATTTCTGTTGCATCTGAAAGTAGAAACTCGCCCGATTACAACGGTATGCGTACCTTTCCCCTAGGCCGTTCTAGTTATTCGTTTCGAGCATCAGACTGCGAAAATGTTGAGTTTCTCAAGCGTTTCTTACCTCCAAACTGCCACATCTCGCAAACGGATTGACCAATCCGCAAAATTTCTGTTGCATCTGAAAGTAGAAACTCGCCCGATTACAACGGTATGCGTACTTTCCCCTAGGCCGTACTAGTTACTCGTTTCGAGTATCAGAACGGCGAAAATTTTGAGTTTCTCAAGCGTTTCTTACATCCAAACTGCCATATCTCGCGAACGGATTGACCAATCCGCAGAATTTCTGTTGCATCTGAAAGTAGAAACTCGCCCGATTACAACGGTATGTGTAGTTTTCCCCTAGGCCGTTCCAGTTATTCATTTCGAGCATCAGAACTGCGAAAATTTTGAGTTTCTCAAGCGTTTCTTACCTCCAAACTGCCACATCTCGCAAACGGATTGACCAATCCGCAAAATTTCTGTTGCATCTGAAAGTAGAAACTCGCCCGATTACAACGGTAGGTGTAGTTTTCCCCTAGGCCGTTCAAGTTACTCGTTTCGAGCATCAGAACTGCGAAAATTTTGAGTTTCTCAAGCGTTTCTTACCTCCAAACGCCCATATCTCGCGAACGGATTGACCAATCCGCAAAATTTCTGTTGCATCTGAAAGTAGAAACTCGCCCGATTACAACGGTATGCGTACTTTCCCCTAGGCCGTACTAGTTACTCGTTTCGAGCATCAGAACTGCGAAAATTTTGAGTTTCTCAAGCGTTTCTTACCTCCAAACTGCCACATCTCGCAAACGGATTGACCAATCCGCAAAATTTCTGTTGCATCTGAAGGTAGAATCTCGCCCGATTACAACGGTAGGTGTAGTTTTCCCCTAGGCCGTTCGAGTTACTCGTTTCGAGCATCAGAACTGCGAAAATTTTGAGTTTCTCAAGCGTTTCTTACCTCCAAACTGCCATATCTCGCGAACGGATTGACCAATCCGCAAAATTTCTGTTGCATCTGAAAGTAGAAACTCGCCCGATTACAACGGTATGCGCACTTTTCCCCTAGGCCGTTCTAGTTATTCGTTTCGAGCATCAGAACTGCGAAAATTTTGAGTTTCTCAAGCGTTTCTTACCTCCAAACTGCCACATCTCGCAAACGGATTGACCAATCCGCAAAATTTCTGTTGCATCTGAAAGCAGAAACTCGCCCGATTACAACGGTATGCGTACTTTCCCCTAGGCCGTACTAGTTACTCGTTTCGAGCATCAGAACGGCGAAAATTTTGAATTTCTCAAGCGTTTCTTACATCCAAACTGCCATATCTCGCGAACGGATTGACCAATCCGCAGAATTTCTGTTGCATCTGAAAGTAGAAACTCGCCCGATTACAACGGTATGTGTAGTTTTCACCTAGGCCGTTCTAGTTATTCATTTCGAGCATCAGAACTGCGAAAATTTTGAGTTTCTCAAGCGTTTCTTACCTCCAAACTGCCACATCTCGCAAACGGATTGACCAATCCGCAAAATTTCTGTTGCATCTGAAAGTAGAAACTCGCCCGATTACAACGGTAGGTGTAGTTTTCCCCTAGGCCGTTCAAGTTACTCGTTTCGAGCATCAGAACTGCGAAAATTTTGAGTTTCTCAAGCGTTTCTTACCTCCAAACTGCCATATCTCGCGAACGGATTGAACAATCCGCAAAATTTCTGTTGCATCTGAAAGTAGAAACTCGCCCGATTACAACGGTATGCGTACTTTCCCCTAGGCCGTACTAGTTACTCGTTTCGAGCATCAGAACTGCGAAAATTTTGAGTTTCTCAAGCGTTTCTTACCTCCAAACTGCCATATCTCGCGAACGGAATGACCGATCCGCAAAATTTCTGTTGCATCTGAAAGTAGAAACTCGCCCGATTACAACGGTAGGTGTAATTTTCCCCTAGGCCGCCTAGTTACTCGTTTCGAGCATCAGAACTGCGAAAATTTTGAGTTTCTCAACCGTTTCTTATCTCCAAACTGCCATTTCTCGCGAACGGATTGACCAATCCGCAAAATTTCTGTTGCATCTGAAAGTAGAAACTCGCCCGATTACAACGGTAGGTGTAGTTTTCCCCTATGCCGTTCAAGTTATTCGTTTCGAGCATCAGAACTGCGAAAATTTTGAGTTTCTCAAGCGTTTCTTACTTCCAAACTGCCATATCTAGCGAACGGATTGACCAATCCGCAAAATTTCTGTTGCATCTGAAAGTAGAAACTCGCCCGATTACAACGGTATGTGTAGTTTTCCCCTAGGCCGTTCTAGTTATTCGTTTCGAGCATCAGACTGCGAAAATTTTGAGTTTCTCAAGCGTTTCTTATCTCCAAACTGTCATATCTCGCGAACGGATTGACCAATCCCCAAAATTTCTGTTGCATCTGAAAGTAGAAACTCTCCCGATTACATCGGTATGCGTACTTTTCCCCTAGGCCGTTCTAGTTATTCGTTTCGAGCATCAGAACTGTGAAAATTTTGAGTTTCTCAACCGTTTCTTACCTCCAAACTGCCACATCTCGCAAACGGATTGACCAATCCGCAAAATTTCTGTTGCATCTGAAAGTAGAAACTCGCCCGATTACATCGGTATGCGTACTTTTCCCCTAGGCCGTTCTAGTTATTCGTTTCGAGCATCAGACTGCGAAAATTTTGAGTTTCTCAAGCGTTTCTTGTCTCCAAACTGCCATATCTCGCGAACGGATTGACCAATCCGCAAAATTTCTGTTGCATCTGAAAGTAGAAACTCGCCCGATTACAACGGTATGCGTACTTTCCCCTAGGCCGTACTAGTTACTCGTTTCGAGCATCAGAACTGCGAAAATTTTGAGTTTCTCAAGCGTTTCTTACCTCCAAACTGCCATATCTCGCGAACGGATTGACCAATCCGCAAAATTTCTGTTGCATCTGAAAGTAGAAACTCGCCCGATTACAACGGTATGTCTAGTTTTCCCCTAGGCCGTTCTAGTTATTCGTTTCGAGCATCAGACTGCGAAAATTTTGAGTTTCTCAAGCGTTTCTTATCTCCAAACTGTCATATCTCGCGAACGGATTGACCAATCCGCAAAATTTCTGTTGCATCTGAAAGTAGAAACTCGCCCGATTACAACGGTATGTCTAGTTTTCCACTAGGCCGTTCTAGTTATTCGTTTCGAGCATCAGAACGGCGAAAATTTTGAGTTTCTCAAGCGTTTCTTATCTCCAAACTGCCATATCTCGCGAACGGATTGACCAATCCGCAAAATTTCTGTTGCATCTGAAAGTAGAAACTCGCCCGATTACAACGGTAGGTGTAGTTTTCCCCTAGGCCGTTCGAGTTACTCGTTTCGAGCATCAGAACTGCGAAAATTTTGAGTTTCTCAAGCGTTTCTTACCTCCAAACTGCCATATCTCGCGAACGGATTGACCAATCCGCAAAATTTCTGTTGCATCTGAAAGTAGAAACTCGCCCGATTACAACGGTATGCGCACTTTTCCCCTAGGCCGTTCTAGTTATTCGTTTCGAGCATCAGAACTGCGAAAATTTTGAGTTTCTCAAGCGTTTCTTACCTCCAAACTGCCATATCTCGCGAACGGATTGACCAATCCGCAAAATTTCTGTTGCATCTGAAAGTAGAAACTCGCCCGATTACAACGGTATGCGTACCTTTCCCCTAGGCCGTTCTAGTTATTCGTTTCGAGCATCAGACTGCGAAAATGTTGAGTTTCTCAAGCGTTTCTTACCTCCAAACTGCCACATCTCGCAAACGGATTGACCAATCCGCAAAATTTCTGTTGCATCTGAAAGTAGAAACTCGCCCGATTACAACGGTATGCGTACTTTCCCCTAGGCCGTACTAGTTACTCGTTTCGAGTATCAGAACGGCGAAAATTTTGAGTTTCTCAAGCGTTTCTTACATCCAAACTGCCATATCTCGCGAACGGATTGACCAATCCGCAGAATTTCTGTTGCATCTGAAAGTAGAAACTCGCCCGATTACAACGGTATGTGTAGTTTTCCCCTAGGCCGTTCCAGTTATTCATTTCGAGCATCAGAACTGCGAAAATTTTGAGTTTCTCAAGCGTTTCTTACCTCCAAACTGCCACATCTCGCAAACGGATTGACCAATCCGCAAAATTTCTGTTGCATCTGAAAGTAGAAACTCGCCCGATTACAACGGTAGGTGTAGTTTTCCCCTAGGCCGTTCAAGTTACTCGTTTCGAGCATCAGAACTGCGAAAATTTTGAGTTTCTCAAGCGTTTCTTACCTCCAAACGCCCATATCTCGCGAACGGATTGACCAATCCGCAAAATTTCTGTTGCATCTGAAAGTAGAAACTCGCCCGATTACAACGGTATGCGTACTTTCCCCTAGGCCGTACTAGTTACTCGTTTCGAGCATCAGAACTGCGAAAATTTTGAGTTTCTCAAGCGTTTCTTACCTCCAAACTGCCACATCTCGCAAACGGATTGACCAATCCGCAAAATTTCTGTTGCATCTGAAGGTAGAATCTCGCCCGATTACAACGGTAGGTGTAGTTTTCCCCTAGGCCGTTCGAGTTACTCGTTTCGAGCATCAGAACTGCGAAAATTTTGAGTTTCTCAAGCGTTTCTTACCTCCAAACTGCCATATCTCGCGAACGGATTGACCAATCCGCAAAATTTCTGTTGCATCTGAAAGTAGAAACTCGCCCGATTACAACGGTATGCGCACTTTTCCCCTAGGCCGTTCTAGTTATTCGTTTCGAGCATCAGAACTGCGAAAATTTTGAGTTTCTCAAGCGTTTCTTACCTCCAAACTGCCACATCTCGCAAACGGATTGACCAATCCGCAAAATTTCTGTTGCATCTGAAAGCAGAAACTCGCCCGATTACAACGGTATGCGTACTTTCCCCTAGGCCGTACTAGTTACTCGTTTCGAGCATCAGAACGGCGAAAATTTTGAATTTCTCAAGCGTTTCTTACATCCAAACTGCCATATCTCGCGAACGGATTGACCAATCCGCAGAATTTCTGTTGCATCTGAAAGTAGAAACTCGCCCGATTACAACGGTATGTGTAGTTTTCACCTAGGCCGTTCTAGTTATTCATTTCGAGCATCAGAACTGCGAAAATTTTGAGTTTCTCAAGCGTTTCTTACCTCCAAACTGCCACATCTCGCAAACGGATTGACCAATCCGCAAAATTTCTGTTGCATCTGAAAGTAGAAACTCGCCCGATTACAACGGTAGGTGTAGTTTTCCCCTAGGCCGTTCAAGTTACTCGTTTCGAGCATCAGAACTGCGAAAATTTTGAGTTTCTCAAGCGTTTCTTACCTCCAAACTGCCATATCTCGCGAACGGATTGAACAATCCGCAAAATTTCTGTTGCATCTGAAAGTAGAAACTCGCCCGATTACAACGGTATGCGTACCTTCCCCTAGGCCGTACTAGTTACTCGTTTCGAGCATCAGAACTGCGAAAATTTTGAGTTTCTCAAGCGTTTCTTACCTCCAAACTGCCATATCTCGCGAACGGAATGACCGATCCGCAAAATTTCTGTTGCATCTGAAAGTAGAAACTCGCCCGATTACAACGGTAGGTGTAATTTTCCCCTAGGCCGCCTAGTTACTCGTTTCGAGCATCAGAACTGCGAAAATTTTGAGTTTCTCAACCGTTTCTTATCTCCAAACTGCCATTTCTCGCGAACGGATTGACCAATCCGCAAAATTTCTGTTGCATCTGAAAGTAGAAACTCGCCCGATTACAACGGTAGGTGTAGTTTTCCCCTATGCCGTTCAAGTTACTCGTTTCGAGCATCAGAACGGCGAAAATTTTGAGTTTCTCAAGCGTTTCTTACATCCAAACTGCCATATCTCGCGAACGGATTGACCAATCCGCAGAATTTCTGTTGCATCTGAAAGTAGAAACTCGCCCGATTACAACGGTATGTGTAGTTTTCACCTAGGCCGTTCTAGTTATTCATTTCGAGCATCAGAACTGCGAAGATTTTGAGTTTCTCAAGCGTTTCTTACCTCCAAACTGCCACATCTCGCAAACGGATTGACCAATCCGCAAAATTTCTGTTGCATCTGAAAGTAGAAACTCGCCCGATTACAACGGTAGGTGTAGTTTTCCCCTAGGCCGTTCAAGTTACTCGTTTCGAGCATCAGAACTGCGAAAATGTTGAGTTTCTCAAGCGTTTCTTACCTCCAAACTGCCATATCTCGCGAACGGATTGAACAATCCGCAAAATTTCTGTTGCATCTGAAAGTAGAAACTCGCCCGATTACAACGGTATGCGTACTTTCCCCTAGGCCGTACTAGTTACTCGTTTCGAGCATCAGAACTGCGAAAATTTTGAGTTTCTCAAGCGTTTCTTACCTCCAAACTGCCATATCTCGCGAACGGAATGACCGATCCGCAAAATTTCTGTTGCATCTGAAAGTAGAAACTCGCCCGATTACAACGGTAGGTGTAGTTTTCCCCTATGCCGTTCAAGTTACTCGTTTCGAGCATCAGAACTGCGAAAATTTTGAGTTTCTCAAGCGTTTCTTACTTCCAAACTGCCATATCTAGCGAACGGATTGACCAATCCGCAAAATTTCTGTTGCATCTGAAAGTAGAAACTCGCCCGATTACAACGGTATGTGTAGTTTTCGCCTAGGCCGTTCCAGTTATTCGTTTCGAGCATCAGAACTGCGAAAATTTTGAGTTTCTAAAGCGTTTCTTATCTCCAAACTGCCATATCTCGCGAACGGATTGATCAATCCGCAAAATTTCTGTTGCATCTGAAAGTAGAAACTCGCCCGATTACAACGGTATGGGTACTTCTCCCCTAGGCCGTTCTAGTCATTCGTTTCGAGCATCAGAACTGCGAAAATTTTGAGTTTCTCAAGCGTTTCTTACCTCCAAACTGCCATATCTAGCGAACGGATTGACAAATCCGCAAAATTTCTGTTGCATCTGAAAGTAGAAACTCGGCCGATTACAACGGTATGTGTAGTTTTCGCCTAGGCCGTTCTAGTTACTCGTTTCGAGCATCAGAACTGCGAAAATTTTGAGTTTCTCAAGCGTTTCTTACCTCCAAACTGCCATATCTAGCGAACGGATTGACCAATCCGCAAAATTTCTGTTGCATCTGAGAGTAGAAACTCGCCCGATTACAACGGTATGTGTAGTTTTCCCCTAGGCCGTTCTAGTTATTCGTTTCGAGCATCAGTACTGCGAAAATTTTGAGTTTCTCAAGCGTTTCTTACATCCAAACGGCCATATCTCGCGAACGGATTGACCAATCCGCAAAATTTCTGTTGCATCTGAAAGTAGAAACTCGCCCGATTACAACGGTAGGTGTAGTTTTCCCCTAGGTCGTTCTAGTTATTCGTTTCGAGCATCAGAACTGCGAAAATTTTGAGTTTCTCAAGCGTTTCTTATCTCCAAACTGACACATCCCGCGAACGGATTGACCGATCCGCAAAATTTCTGTTGCATCTGAAAGTAGAAACACGCCCGATTACAACGGTATGTGTAGTTTTCCCCTAGGCCGTTCCAGTTATTCGTTTCGAGCATCAGAACTGCGAAAATTTTGAGTTTCTCAAGCGTTTTTTACCTCCAAACTGCCACATCTCGCGAACGGATTGACCAATCCGCAAAATTTCTGTTGCATCTGAAAGTAGAAACTCGCCCAATTACAACGGTATTCGAGCTTCTCCCCTAGGCCGTTCTAGTTATTCGTTTCGAGCATCAGAACTGCGAAAATTTTGAGTTTCTCAAGCGTTTCTTAGATCCAAACTGCCACATCTCGCGAACGGATTGACCAATCCGCAAAATTTCTGTTGCATCTGAGAGTAGAAACTCGCCCAATTACAACGGTATGTGTAGTTTTCCCCTAGGCCGCTCCAGTTATTCGTTTCGAGCATCAGAACTGCGAAAATTTTGAGTTTCTCAAGCGTTTCTTATCTCCAAACTGACACATCCCGCGAACGGATTGACCGATCCGCAAAATTTCTGTTGCGTCTGAAAGTAGAAACTCGCCCGATAACAACGGTATGTGTAGTTTTCCCCTAGGCCGTTCTAGTTATTCGTTTCGATCATCAGAACTGCGAAAATTTTGAGTATCTCAAGCGATTCTTACCTCCAAACTGCCACATCTCGCGAACGGATTGACCAGTCCGCAAAATTTCTGTTGCATCTGAAAGTAGAAACTCGCCCGATTACAACGGTAGGTGTAGTTTTCCCCTACGCCGTTCTAGTTACTCGTTTCGAGCACCAGAACTGCGAAAATTTTGAGGTTCTCAAGCGTTTCTTATCTCCAAACGGCCATATCTCGCTAACGGATTGATCAATCCGCAAAATTTCTGTTGCATCTGAAAGTAGAAACGCGCCCGATTACAACGGTGTGCGTACTTTTCCCCTAGGTCGTTCTAGTTATTCGTTTCGAGCATCAGAACTGCGAAAATTTTGAGTTTCTCAAGCGTTTCTTATCTCCAAACTGCCATATCTCGCGAACCGATTGACCAATCCGCAAAATTTCTGTTGCGTCTGAAAGTAGAAACTCGCCCGATTACAACGGTAGGTGTAGTTTTCCCCTAGGCCGTTCTAGTTATTCGTTTCGATCATCAGAACTGCGAAAATTTTGAGTTTCTCAAGCGATTCTTACCTCTAAACTGCCATATCTCGCGAACGGATTGACCAGTCCGCAAAATTTCTGTTGCATCTGAAAGTAGAAACTCGCCCGATTACAACGGTATGCGTACTTTTCCCCTAGGCCGTTCTAGTTACTCGTTTCGAGCATCAGAACTGCGAAAATTTTGAGTTTCTCAAGCGTTTCTTATCTCCAAACTGACACATCCCGCGAACGGATTGACCGATCCGCAAAATTTCTGTTGCATCTGAAAGTAGAAACACGCCAATTACAACGGTACGTGTAGTTTTCCCCTAGGCCGTTCCAGTTATTCGTTTCGAGCATCAGAACTGCGAAAATTTTGAGTTTCTCAAGCGTTTTTTACCTCCAAACTGCCACATCTCGCGAACGGATTGACCAATCCGCAAAATTTCTGTTGCATCTGAAAGTAGAAACTCGCCCAATTACAACGGTATGTGTAGTTTTCCCCTAGGCCGCTCCAGTTATTCGTTTCGAGCATCAGAACTGCGAAAATCTTGAGTTTCTCAAGCGTTTCTTATCTCCAAACTGCCATATCTCGCGAACGGATTGATCAATCCGCAAAATTTCTGTTGCATCTGAATGTAGAAACTCGCCCGATTACAACGGTATTCGAGTTTCTCCCCTAGGCAGTTCTAGTTATTCGTTTCGAGCATCAGAACTGCGAAAATTTTGAGTTTTTCAAGCGTTTCTTACATCCAAACTGCCACATCTCGCGAACGGATTGACCAATCCGCAAAATTTCTGTTTCATCTGAAAGTAGAAACACGCCCGATTACAACGGTATGTGTAGTTTTCCCCTACCCCGTTCCAGTTATTCGTTCCGAGCATCAGAACTGCGAAAATTTTGAGTTTCTCAAGCGTTTCTTACCTCCAAACTGCCATATCTCGCGAACGGATTGACCAATCCCCAAAATTTCTTTTGCATTTGAAAGTAGAAACTCGCCCGATTACATCAGTATGCGTACTTTTCCCCTAGGCCGTTCTAGTTATTCGTTTCGAGCATCAGTACTGCGAAAATTTTGAGTTTCTCAAGCGTTTCTTACCTCCAAACTGCCATATCTAGCGAACGGATTGACCAATCCGCAAAATTTCTGTTGCATCTGAAAGTAGAAACTCGCCCGATTACAACGGTATGTGTAGTTTTCGCCTAGGCCGTTCCAGTTATTCGTTTCGAGCATCAGAACTGCGAAAATTTTGAGTTTCTCAAGCGTTTCTTACCTCCAAACTGCCATATCTCGCGAACGGATTGACCAATCCGCAAAATTTCTGTTGCATTTGAAAGTAGAGACTCGCCCGATTACAACGGTATGCGCACTTTTCCCCTGGGCCGTTCTAGTTATTCGTTTCGAGCATCAGAACTGCGAAAATTTTGAGTTTCTAAAGCGTTTCTTATCTCCAAACTGCCATATCTCGCGAACGGATTGATCAATCCGCAAAATTTCTGTTGCATCTGAAAGTAGAAACTCGCCGATTACAACGGTATGCGCACTTTTCCCCTAGGCCGTTCTAGTTACTCGTTTCGAGCATCAGAACTGCGAAAATTTTGAGTTTCTCAAGCGTTTCTTATCTCGGAACTGCCATATCTCGCGAACGGATTGATCAATCCGCAAAATTTCTGTTGCATCTGAAAGTAGAAACTCGCCCGATTACAACGGTATGGGTACTTCTCCCCTAGGCCGTTCTAGTCATTCGTTTCGAGCATCAGAACTGCGAAAATTTTGAGTTTCTCAAGCGTTTCTTACCTCCAAACTGCCATATCTAGCGAACGGATTGACCAATCCGCAAAATTTCTGTTGCGTCTGAAAGTAGAAACTCGCCCGATTACAACGGTATGTGTAGTTTTCGCCTAGGCCGTTCTAGTTACTCGTTTCGAGCATCAGAACTGCGAAAATTTTGAGTTTCTCAAGCGTTTCTTACCTCCAAACTGCCATATCTAGCGAACGGATTGACCAATCCGCAAAATTTCTGTTGCATCTGAGAGTAGAAACTCGCCCGATTACAACGGTATGTGTAGTTTTCCCCTAGGCCGTTCTAGTTATTCGTTTCGAGCATCAGTACTGCGAAAATTTTGAGTTTCTCAAGCGTTTCTTACCTCCAAACTGCCATATCTCGCGAACAGATTGACCAATCCGCAAAATTTCTGTTGCATCTGAAAGTAGAAACTTGCCCGATTACAACGGTATGCGTACTTTTCCCCTCGGCCGTTCTAGTTACTCGTTTCGAGCATCAGAACTGCGAAAATTTTGAGGTTCTCAAGCGTTTCTTATCTCCAAACTGCCATATCTCGCGAACCGATTGACCGATCCGCAAAATTTCTGTTGCGTCTGAAAGTAGAAACTCGCCCGATAACAACGGTAGGTGTAGTTTTCCCCTAGGCCGTTCTAGTTATTCGTTTCGATCATCAGAACTGCGAAAATTTTGAGTTTCTCAAGCGATTCTTACCTCCAAACTGCCATATCTCGCGAACGGATTGACCAGTCCGCAAAATTTCTGTTGCATCTGAATGTAGAAACTCGCCCGATTACAACGGTATTCGAGCTTCTCCCCTAGGCCGTTCTAGTTATTCGTTTCGAGCATCAGAACTGCGAAAATTTTGAGTTTCTCAAGCGTTTCTTACATCCAAACCGCCACATCTCGCGAACGGATTGACCAATCCGCAAAATTTCTGTTGCATCTGAAAGTAGAAACACGCCCGATTACAACGGTATGTGTAGTTTTCCCCTACCCCGTTCCAGTTATGCGTTCCGAGCATCAGAACTGCGAAAATTTTGAGTTTCTCAAGCGTTTCTTACCTCCAAACTGCCATATCTCGCGAACCGATTGACCGATCCGCAAAATTTCTGTTGCGTCTGAAAGTAGAAACTCGCCCGATAACAACGGTAGGTGTAGTTTTCCCCTAGGCCGTTCTAGTTATTCGTTTCGATCATCAGAACTGCGGAAATTTTGAGTTTCTCAAGCGATTCTTACCTCCAAACTGCCATATCTCGCGAACGGATTGACCAGTCCGCAAAATTTCTGTTGCATCTGAATGTAGAAACTCGCCCGATTACAACGGTATTCGAGCTTCTCCCCTAGGCCGTTCTAGTTATTCGTTTCGAGCATCAGAACTGCGAAAATTTTGAGTTTCTCAAGCGTTTCTTACATCCAAACCGCCACATCTCGCGAACGGATTGACCAATCCGCAAAATTTCTGTTGCATCTGAAAGTAGAAACTCGCCCGATTACAACGGTATGTGTAGTTTTCGCCTAGGCCGTTCTAGTTACTCGTTTCGAGCATCAGAACTGCGAAAATTTTGAGTTTCTCAAGCGTTTCTTACCTCCAAACTGCCATATCTAGCGAACGGATTGACCAATCCGCAAAATTTCTGTTGCATCTGAGAGTAGAAACTCGCCCGATTACAACGGTATGTGTAGTTTTCCCCTAGGCCGTTCTAGTTATTCGTTTCGAGCATCAGTACTGCGAAAATTTTGAGTTTCTCAAGCGTTTCTTACCTCCAAACTGCCATATCTAGCGAACGGATTGACCAATCCGCAAAATTTCTGTTGCATCTGAAAGTAGAAACTCGCCCGATTACAACGGTAGGTGTAGTTTTACCCTAGGCCGTTCTAGTTATTCGTTTCGAGCATCAGAACTGCGAAAATTTTGAGTTTCTCAAGCGTTTCTTACCTCCAAACTGCCATATCTCGCGAACCGATTGACCAATCCGCAAAATTTCTGTTGCGTCTGAAAGTAGAAACTCGCCCGATTACAACGGTAGGTGTAGTTTTCCCCTAGGCCGTTCTAGTTATTCGTTTCGAGAATCAGAACTGCGAAAATTTTGAGTTTCTCAAGCGTTTCTTACCTCCAAACTGCCATATCTCGCGAACGGATTGACCAATCCGCAAAATTTCTGTTGCATCTGAAAGTAGAAACTTGCCCGATTACAACGGTATGCGTACTTTTCCCCTCGGCCGTTCTAGTTACTCGTTTCGAGCATCAGAACTGCGAAAATTTTGAGGTTCTCAAGCGTTTCTTATCTCCAAACTGCCATATCTCGCGAACCGATTGACCGATCCGCAAAATTTCTGTTGCGTCTGAAAGTAGAAACTCGCCCGATAACAACGGTATGTGTAGTTTTCCCCTAGGCCGTTCTAGTTATTCGTTTCGATCATCAGAACTGCGAAAATTTTGAGTTTCTCAAGCGATTCTTACCTCCAAACTGCCATATCTCGCGAACGGATTGACCAGTCCGCAAAATTTCTGTTGCATCTGAAAGTAGAAACTCGCCCGATTACAACGGTAGGTGTAGTTTTCCCCTAGGCCGTTCTAGTTATTCGTTTCGATCATCAGAACTGCGAAAATTTTGAGTTTCTCAAGCGATTCTTACCTCCAAACTGCCATATCTCGCGAACGGATTGACCAATCCGCAAAATTTCTGTTGCATCTGAAAGTAGAAACTCGCCCAATTACAACGGTATGTGTAGTTTTCCCCTAGGCCGCTCCAGTTATTCGTTTCGAGCATCAGAACTGCGAAAATTTTGAGTTTCTCAAGCGTTTCTTATCTCCAAACTGACACATCCCGCGAACGGATTGACCGATCCGCAAAATTTCTGTTGCATCTGAAAGTAGAAACACGCCCGATTACAACGGTATGTGTAGTTTTCCCCTAGACCGTTCCAGTTATTCGTTTCGAGCATCAGAACTGCGAAAATTTTGAGTTTCTCAAGCGTTTTTTACCTCCAAACTGCCACATCTCGCGAACGGATTGACCGATCCGCAAAATTTCTGTTGCATCTGAAAGTAGAAACACGCCCGATTACAACGGTATGTGTAGTTTTCCCCTAGGCCGTTCCAGTTATTCGTTTCGAGCATCAGAACTGCGAAAATTTTGAGTTTCTCAAGCGTTTCTTATCTCCAAACTGCCATATCTCGCGAACGGATTGATCAATCCGCAAAATTTCTGTTGCATCTGAAAGTAGAAACTCGCCCGATTACAACGGTATGCGCACTTTTCCCCTAGGCCGTTCTAGTTACTCGTTTCGAGCATCAGAACTGCGAAAATTTTGAGTTTCTCAAGCGTTTCTTATCTCGGAACTGCCATATCTCGCGAACGGATTGATCAATCCGCAAAATTTCTGTTGCATCTGAAAGTAGAAACTCGCCCGATTACAACGGTATGTGTAGTTTTCGCCTAGGCCGTTCTAGTTACTCGTTTCGAGCATCAGAACTGCGAAAATTTTGAGTTTCTCAAGCGTTTCTTACCTCCAAACTGCCATATCTAGCGAACGGATTGACCAATCCGCAAAATTTCTGTTGCATCTGAGAGTAGAAACTCGCCCGATTACAACGGTATGTGTAGTTTTCCCCTAGGCCGTTCTAGTTATTCGTTTCGAGCATCAGTACTGCGAAAATGTTGAGTTTCTCAAGTGTTTCTTACCTCCAAACTGCCATATCTAGCGAACGGATTGACCAATCCCCAAAATTTCTGTTGCATCTGAAAGTAGAAACTTGCGCGATTCCAACGGTATGCGTACTTTTCCCCTCGGCCGTTCTAGTTACTCGTTTCGAGCATCAGAACTGCGAAAATTTTGAGGTTCTCAAGCGTTTCTTATCTCCAAACTGC
Organism: Ptiloglossa arizonensis; assembly: GCF_051014685.1. Lineage (NCBI taxonomy): Eukaryota > Metazoa > Arthropoda > Insecta > Hymenoptera > Colletidae > Ptiloglossa > Ptiloglossa arizonensis. Next base: position 43,405 of record NW_027479708.1, read on the forward strand.
CATATCTCGCGAACCGATTGACCGATCCGCAAAATTTCTGTTGCGTCTGAAAGTAGAAACTCGCCCGATAACAACGGTAGGTGTAGTTTTCCCCTAGGCCGTTCTAGTTATTCGTTTCGATCATCAGAACTGCGAAAATTTTGAGTTTCTCAAGCGATTCTTACCTCCAAACTGCCACATCTCGCGAACGGATTGACCAGTCCGCAAAATTTCTGTTGCATCTGAAAGTAGAAACTCGCCCGATTACAACGGTAGGTGTAGTTTTCCCCTACGCCGTTCTAGTTACTCGTTTCGAGCACCAGAACTGCGAAAATTTTGAGGTTCTCAAGCGTTTCTTATCTCCAAACGGCCATATCTCGCTAACGGATTGATCAATCCGCAAAATTTCTGTTGCATCTGAAAGTAGAAACGCGCCCGATTACAACGGTGTGCGTACTTTTCCCCTAGGTCGTTCTAGTTATTCGTTTCGAGCATCAGAACTGCGAAAATTTTGAGTTTCTCAAGCGTTTCTTATCTCCAAACTGCCATATCTCGCGAACCGATTGACCAATCCGCAAAATTTCTGTTGCGTCTGAAAGTAGAAACTCGCCCGATTACAACGGTAGGTGTAGTTTTCCCCTAGGCCGTTCTAGTTATTCGTTTCGATCATCAGAACTGCGAAAATTTTGAGTTTCTCAAGCGATTCTTACCTCCAAACTGCCATATCTCGCGAACGGATTGACCAGTCCGCAAAATTTCTGTTGCATCTGAAAGTAGAAACTCGCCCGATTACAACGGTATGCGTACTTTTCCCCTAGGCCGTTCTAGTTACTCGTTTCGAGCATCAGAACTGCGAAAATTTTGAGTTTCTCAAGCGTTTCTTATCTCCAAACTGACACATCCCGCGAACGGATTGACCGATCCGCAAAATTTCTGTTGCATCTGAAAGTAGAAACACGTCCGATTACAACGGTACGTGTAGTTTTCCCCTAGGCCGTTCCAGTTATTCGTTTCGAGCATCAGAACTGCGAAAATTTTGAGTTTCTCAAGCGTTTTTTACCTCCAAACTGCCACATCTCGCGAACGGATTGACCAATCCGCAAAATTTCTGTTGCATCTGAAAGTAGAAACTCGCCCAATTACAACGGTATGTGTAGTTTTCCCCTAGGCCGCTCCAGTTATTCGTTTCGAGCATCAGAACTGCGAAAATCTTGAGTTTCTCAAGCGTTTCTTATCTCCAAACTGCCATATCTCGCGAACGGATTGATCAATCCGCAAAATTTCTGTTGCATCTGAATGTAGAAACTCGCCCGATTACAACGGTATTCGAGTTTCTCCCCTAGGCCGTTCTAGTTATTCGTTTCGAGCATCAGAACTGCGAAAATTTTGAGTTTCTCAAGCGTTTCTTACATCCAAACTGCCACATCTCGCGAACGGATTGACCAATCCGCAAAATTTCTGTTGCATCTGAAAGTAGAAACACGCCCGATTACAACGGTATGTGTAGTTTTCCCCTACCCCGTTCCAGTTATTCGTTCCGAGCATCAGAACTGCGAAAATTTTGAGTTTCTCAAGCGTTTCTTACCTCCAAACTGCCATATCTCGCGAACGGATTGACCAATCCCCAAAATTTCTTTTGCATTTGAAAGTAGAAACTCGCCCGATTACATCAGTATGCGTACTTTTCCCCTAGGCCGTTCTAGTTATTCGTTTCGAGCATCAGTACTGCGAAAATTTTGAGTTTCTCAAGCGTTTCTTACCTCCAAACTGCCATATCTAGCGAACGGATTGACCAATCCGCAAAATTTCTGTTGCATCTGAAAGTAGAAACTCGCCCGATTACAACGGTATGTGTAGTTTTCGCCTAGGCCGTTCCAGTTATTCGTTTCGAGCATCAGAACTGCGACAATTTTGAGCTTCTCAAGCGTTTCTTACCTCCAAACTGCCATATCTCGCGAACGGATTGACCAATCCGCAAAATTTCTGTTGCATTTGAAAGTAGAGACTCGCCCGATTACAACGGTATGCGCACTTTTCCCCTGGGCCGTTCTAGTTATTCGTTTCGAGCATCAGAACTGCGAAAATTTTGAGTTTCTAAAGCGTTTCTTATCTCCAAACTGCCATATCTCGCGAACGGATTGATCAATCCGCAAAATTTCTGTTGCATCTGAAAGTAGAAACTCGCCCGATTACAACGGTAGGAGTAGTTTTCCCCTAGGCCGTTCTAGTTATTCGTTTCGAGTATCAGAACTGCGAAAATTTTGAGTTTCTCAAGCGTTTCTTACCTCCAAACTGCCATATCTCGCGAACGGATTGACCAATCCGCAAAATTTCTGTTGCATCTGAAAGTAGAAACTTGCCCGATTACAACGGTATTCGAGCTTCTCCCCTAGGCCGTTCTAGTTATTCGTTTCGAGCATCAGAACTGCGAAAATTTTGAGGTTCTCAAGCGTTTCTTATCTCCAAACGGCCATATCTCGCGAACGGATTGATCAATCCGCAAAATTTCTGTTGCATCTGAAAGTAGAAACTCGCCCGATTACAACGGTAGGTGTAGTTTTCCCGTAGGCCGTTCTAGTTATTCGTTTCGATCATCAGAACTGCGAAAATTTTGAGTTTCTCAAGCGATTCTTACCTCCAAACTGCCATATCTCGCGAGCGGATTGACCTGTCCGCAAAATTTCTGTTGCATCTGAAAGTAGAAACTCGCCCGATTACAACGGTATGTGTAGTTTTCCCCTAGGCCGCTCCAGTTATTCGTTTCGAGCATCAGAACTGCGAAAATTTTGAGTTTCTCAAGCGTTTCTTATCTCCAAACTGCCATATCTCGCGAACGGATTGATCAATCCGCAAAATTTCTGTTGCATCTGAAAGCAGAAACTCGTCCGATTACAACGGTATTCGAGCTTCTCCCCTAGGCCGTTCTAGTTATTCGTTTCGAGCATCAGAACTGCGAAAATTTTGAGTTTCTCAAGCGTTTCTTATCTCCAAACTGCCACATCCCGCGAACGGATTGACCGATCCGCAAAATTTCTGTTGCATCTGAAAGTAGAAACACGCCCGATTACAACGGTATGTGTAGTTTTCCCCTAGGCCGTTCCAGTTATTCGTTTCGAGCATCAGAACTGCGAAAATTTTGAGTTTCTCAAGCGTTTATTACCTCCAAACAGCCACATCTCGCGAACGGATTGACCAATCCGCAAAATTTCTGTTGCATCTGAAAGTAGAAACTCGCCCGATTACAACGGTATTCGAGCTTCTCCCCTAGGCCGTTCTAGTTATTCGTTTCGAGCATCAGAACTGCGAAAATTTTGAGTTTCTCAAGCGTTTCTTACATCCAAACTGCCACATCTCGCGAACGGATTGACCAATCCGCAAAATTTCTGTTGCATCTGAAAGTAGAAACACGCCCGATTACAACGGTATGTGTAGTTTTCCCCTACCCCGTTCCAGTTATTCGTTCCGAGCATCAGAACTGCGAAAATTTTGAGTTTCTCAAGCGTTTCTTACCTCCAAACTGCCATATCTCGCGAACGGATTGACCAATCCCCAAAATTTCTTTTGCATTTGAAAGTAGAAACTCGCCCGATTACATCGGTATGCGTACTTTTCCCCTAGGCCGTTCTAGTTATTCGTTTCGAGCATCAGAACTGCGAAAATTTTGAGTTTCTCTGGCGCTTCTTACCTCCAAACTGCCATATCTCGCGAACGGATTGACCAATCCGCAAAGTTTCTCTTGCATCTGAAAGTAGAAACTCGCCCGATTACAACGGTAGGTGTAGTTTTCCCCTAGGTCGTTCTAGTTATTCGTTTCGAGCATCAGAACTGCGAAAATTTTGTGTTTCTCAAGCGTTTCTTACTTCCAAACTGCCATATCTCGCGAACGGATTGACCGATCCGCAAAATTTCTGTTGCATCTGAAAGTAGAATCTCGCCCGATTACAACGGTATGCGTACTTCTCCCCTAGGCAGTTCCAGTCATTCGTTTCGAGCATCAGAACTGCGAAAATTTTGAGTTTCTCAAGCGTTTCTTATCTCCAAACTGCCATATCTCGCGAACCGATTGACCAATCCGCAAAATTTCTGTTGCGTCTGAAAGTAGCAACTCGCCCGATTACAACGGTAGGTGTAGTTTTCCCCTAGGCCGTTCTAGTTATTCGTTTCGAGAATCAGAACTGCGAAAATTTTGAGTTTCTCAAGCGTTTCTTACCTCCAAACTGCCATATCTCGCGAACAGATTGATCAATCCGCAAAATTTTTGTTGCATCTGAAAGTAGAAACTCGCCCGATTACAACGGTATCCGTGCTTTTCCCCTAGGCCGTTCTAGTTACTCGTCTCGAGCATCATAACTGCGAAAATTTTGAGTTTCTCAAGCGTTTCTTACCTCCAAACTGCCATATCTCGCGAACGGATTGACAAATCCGCAAAATTTCTGTTGCATCTGAAAGTAGAAACGCGCCCGATTACAACGGTATGCGTACTTCTCCGCTAGCGTTCCAGTTATTCGTTTCGAGCATCAGAACTGCGAAAATTTTGAGTTTCTCAAGCGTTTCTTACCTCCAAACTGCCATATCTCGCGAACGGATTGACCGATCCGCAAAATTTCTGTTGCATCTGAAAGTAGAAACGCGCCCGATTACAACAGTGTGCGCACTTTTCCCCTAGGCCGTTCTAGTTACTCGTTTCGAGCACCAGAACTGCGAAAATTTTGAGGTTCTCAAGCGTTTCTTATCTCCAAACGGCCATATCACGCTAACGGATTGATCAATCCGCAAAATTTCTGTTGCATCTGAAAGTAGAAACGCGCCCGATTACAACGGTGTGCGTACTTTTCCCCTAGACCGTTCTAGTTACTCGTTTCGAGCATCAGAACTGCGAAAATTTTGAGTTTCTCAAGCGTTTCTTATCTCGGAACTGCCATATCTCGCGAACGGATTGATCAATCCGCAAAATTTCTGTTGCATCTGAAAGTAGAAACTCGCCCGATTACAACGGTATGGGTACTTCTCCCCTAGGCCGTTCTAGTCATTCGTTTCGAGCATCAGAACTGCGAAAATTTTGAGTTTCTCAAGCGTTTCTTACCTCCAAACTGCCATATCTAGCGAACGGATTGACCAATCCGCAAAATTTCTGTTGCATCTGAAAGTAGAAACTCGCCCGATTACAACGGTATGTGTAGTTTTCGCCTAGGCCGTTCTAGTTACTCGTTTCGAGCATCAGAACTGCGAAAATTTTGAGTTTCTCAAGCGTTTCGTACCTCCAAACTGCCATATCTAGCGAACGGATTGACCAATCCGCAAAATTTCTGTTGCATCTGAGAGTAGAAACTCGCCCGATTACAACGGTATGCGTAGTTTTCCCCTAGGCCGTTCTAGTTATTCGTTCCGATCATCAGAACTGCGAAAATTTTGAGTTTCTCAAGCGATTCTTACTTCCAAACTGCCATATCTCGCGAACGGATTGACCAGTCCGCAAAATTTCTGTTGCATCTGAAAGTAGAAACTCGCCCGATTACAACGGTATGCATACTTCTCCCCTAGGCCGTTCTATTCATTCGTTTCGAGCATCAGAACTGCGAAGATTTTGAGTTTCTCAAGCGTTTCTTACATTCAAACGGCCATATCTCGCGAACGGATTGACCAATCCGCAAAATTTCTGTTGCATCTGAAAGTAGAAACTCGCCCGATTACAACGGTGGGTGTAGTTTTCCCCTAGGTCGTTCTAGTTATTCGTTTCGAGCATCAGAACTGCGAAAATTTTGAGTTTCTCAAGCGTTTCTTATCTCCAAACTGCCACATCCCGCGAACGGATTGACCGATCCGCAAAATTTCTGTTGCATCTGAAAGTAGAAACACGCCCGATTACAACGGTATGTGTAGTTTTCCCCTAGGCCGTTCCAGTTATTCGTTTCGAGCATCAGAACTGCGAAAATTTTGAGTTTCTCAAGCGTTTTTTACCTCCAAACTGCCACATCTCGCGAACGGATTGACCAATCCGCAAAATTTCTGTTGCATCTGAAAGTAGAAACTCGCCCGATTACAACGGTATTCGAGCTTCTCCCCTAGGCCGTTCTAGTTATTCGTTTCGAGCATCAGAACTGCGAAAATTTTGAGTTTCTCAAGCGTTTCTTACATCCAAACTGCCACATGTCGCGAACGGATTGACCAATCCGCAAAATTTCTGTTGCATCTGAAAGTAGAAACACGCCCGATTACAACGGTATGTGTAGTTTTCCCCTACCCCGTTCCAGTTATTCGTTCCGAGCATCAGAACTGCGAAAATTTTGAGTTTCTCAAGCGTTTCTTACCTCCAAACTGCCATATCTCGCGAACGGATTGACCAATCCCCAAAATTTCTTTTGCATTTGAAAGTAGAAACTCGCCCGATTACATCGGTATGCGTACTTTTCCCCTAGGCCGTTCTAGTTATTCGTTTCGAGCATCAGAACTGCGAAAATTTTGAGTTTCTCTGGCGCTTCTTACCTCCAAACTGCCATATCTCGCGAACGGATTGACCAATCCGCAAAGTTTCTGTTGCATCTGAAAGTAGAAACTCGCCCGATTACAACGGTAGGTGTAGTCTTCCCCTAGGTCGTTCTAGTTATTCGTTTCGAGCATCAGAACAGCGAAAATTTTGTGTTTCTCAAGCGTTTCTTACTTCCAAACTGCCATATCTCGCGAACGGATTGACCGATCCGCAAAATTTCTGTTGCATCTGAAAGTAGAATCTCGCCCGATTACAACGGTATGCGTACTTCTCCCCTAGGCATTTCTAGTCATTCGTTTCGAGCATCAGAACTGCGAAAATTTTGAGTTTCTCAAGCGTTTCTTATCTCCAAACTGCCATATCTCGCGAACCGATTGACCAATCCGCAAAATTTCTGTTGCGTCTGAAAGTAGAAACTCGCCCGATTACAACGGTAGGTGTAGTTTTCCCCTAGGCCGTTCTAGTTATTCGTTTCGAGAATCAGAACTGCGAAAATTTTGAGTTTCTCAAGCGTTTCTTACCTCCAAACTGCCATATCTCGCGAACAGATTGATCAATCCGCAAAATTTTTGTTGCATCTGAAAGTAGAAACTCGCCCGATTACAACGGTATCCGTGCTTTTCCCCTAGGCCGTTCTAGTTACTCGTCTCGAGCATCATAACTGCGAAAATTTTGAGTTTCTCAAGCGTTTCTTACCTCCAAACTGCCATATCTCGCGAACGGATTGACAAATCCGCAAAATTTCTGTTGCATCTGAAAGTAGAAACGCGCCCGATTACAACGGTATGCGTACTTCTCCGCTAGGGCGTTCCAGTTATTCGTTTCGAGCATCAGACCTGCGAAAATTTTGAGTTTCTCAAGCGTTTCTTACCTCCAAACTGCCATATCTCGCGAACGGATTGACCGATCCGCAAAATTTCTGTTGCATCTGAAAGTAGAAACGCGCCCGATTACAACGGTGTGCGTACTTTTCCCCTAGGCCGTTCTAGTTACTCGTTTCGAGCACCAGAACTGCGAAAATTTTGAGGTTCTCAAGCGTTTCTTATCTCCAAACGGCCATATCTCGCTAACGGATTGATCAATCCGCAAAATTTCTGTTGCATCTGAAAGTATAAACGCGCCCGATTACAACGGTGTGCGTACTTTTCCCCTAGGTCGTTCTAGTTATTCGTTTCGAGCATCAGAACTGCGAAAATTTTGAGTTTCTCAAGCGTTTCTTATCTCCAAACTGCCATATCTCGCGAACCGATTGACCAATCCGCAAAATTTCTGTTGCGTCTGAAAGTAGAAACTCGCCCGATTACAACGGTAGGTGTAGTTTCCCCCTAGGCCGTTCTAGTTATTCGTTTCGATCATCAGAACTGCGAAAATTTTGAGTTTCTCAAGCGATTCTTACCTCCAAACTGCCATATCTCGCGAACGGATTGACCAGTCCGCAAAATTTCTGTTGCATCTGAAAGTAGAAACTCGCCCGATTACAACGGTATGCGTACTTTTCCCCTAGGCCGTTCTAGTTACTCGTTTCGAGCATCAGAACTGCGAAAATTTTGAGTTTCTCAAGCGTTTCTTACATCCAAACTGACACATCCCGCGAACGGATTCTCCCGATCCGCAAAATTTCTGTTGCATCTGAAAGTAGAAACACGCCCGATTACAACGGTATGTGTAGTTTTCCCCTAGGCCGTTCCAGTTATTCGTTTCGAGCATCAGAACTGCGAAAATTTTGAGTTTCTCAAGCGTTTTTTACCTCCAAACTGCCACATCTCGCGAACGGATTGACCAATCCGCAAAATTTCTGTTGCATCTGAAAGTAGAAACTCGCCCGATTACAACGGTATGCGTACTTTTCCCCTAGGTCGTTCTAGTTATTCGTTTCGAGCATCAGAACTGCGAAAATTTTGAGTTTCTCAAGCGTTTCTTATCTCCAAACTGACACATCCCGCGAACGGATTCTCCCGATCCGCAAAATTTCTGTTGCATCTGAAAGTAGAAACACGCCCGATTACAACGGTATGTGTAGTTTTCCCCTAGGCCGTTCCAGTTATTCGTTTCGAGCATCAGAACTGCGAAAATTTTGAGTTTCTCAAGCGTTTTTTACCTCCAAACTGCCACATCTCGCGAACGGATTGACCAATCCGCAAAATTTCTGTTGCATCTGAAAGTAGAAACTCGCCCGATTACAACGGTATTCGAGCATCTCCCCTAGGCCGTTCTAGTTATTCGTTTCGAGCATCAGAACTGCGAAAATTTTGAGTTTCTCAAGCGTTTCTTACATCCAAACTGCTACATCTCGCGAACGGAATGACCAATCCGCAAAATTTCTGTTGCATCTGAAAGTAGAAACACGCTCGATTACAATGGTATGTGTAGTTTTCCCCTACCCCGTTCCAGTTATTCGTTCCGAGCATCAGAACTGCGAAAATTTTGAGTTTCTCAAGCGTTTCTTACCTCCAAACTGCCATATCTCGCGAACGGATAGACCAATCCCCAAAATTTCTTTTGCATTTGAAAGTAGAAACTCGCCCGATTACATCAGTATGCGTACTTTTCCCCTAGGCCGTTGTAGTTATTCGTTTCGAGCATCAGAACCGCGAAAATTTTGAGTTTCTCAAGCGTTTCTTACCTCCAAACTGCCATATCTAGCGAACGGATTGACCAATCCGCAAAATTTCTGTTGCATCTGAAAGTAGAAACTCGCCCGATTACAACGGTATGTGTAGTTTTCGCCTAGGCCGTTCCAGTTATTCGTTTCGAGCATCAGAACTGCGAAAATTTTGAGTTTCTCAAGCGTTTCTTATCTCCAAACTGCCATATCTCGCGAACGGATTGATCAATCCGCAAAATTTCTGTTGCATCTGAAAGTAGAAACTCGCCCGATTACAACGGTAGGTGTAGTTTTCCCCTAGGTCGTTCTAGTTATTCGTTTCGAGCATCAGAACTGCGAAAATTTTGAGTTTCTCAAGCGTTTCTTATCTCCAAACTGACACATCCCGCGAACGGATTGATCAATCCGCAAAATTTCTGTTGCATCTGAATGTAGAAACTCGCCCGATTACAACGGTATTCGAGCATCTCCCCTAGGCCGTTCTAGTTATTCGTTTCGAGCATCAGAACTGCGAAAATTTTGAGTTTCTCAAGCGTTTCTTACATCCAAACTGCTACATCTCGCGAACGGATTGACCAATCCGCAAAATTTCTGTTGCATCTGAAAGTAGAAACACGCTCGATTACAATGGTATGTGTAGTTTTCCCCTACCCCGTTCCAGTTATTCGTTCCGAGCATCAGAACTGCGAAAATTTTGAGTTTCCCAAGCGTTTCTTATCTCCAAACTGCCATATCTCGCGAACGGATTGATCAATCCGCAAAATTTCTGTTGCATCTGAAAGTAGAAACTCGCCCGATTACAACGGTTTGCGCACTTTTCCCCTACCCCGTTCCAGTTATTCGTTCCGAGCATCAGAACTGCGAAAATTTTGAGTTTCTCAAGCGTTTCTTACCTCCAAACTGCCATATCTCGCGAACGGATTGACCAATCCCCAAAATTTCTTTTGCATTTGAAAGTAGAATCTCGCCCGATTACATCGGTATGCGCACTTTTCCCCTACCCCGTTCCAGTTATTCGTTCCGAGCATCAGAACTTCGAAAATTTTGAGTTTCTCAAGCGTTTCTTACATCCAAACGGCCATATCTCGCGAACGGATTGATCAATCCGCAAAATTTCTGTTGCATCTGAAAGTAGAAACTCGCCCGATTACAACGGTTTGCGCACTTTTCCCCTACCCCGTTCCAGTTATTCGTTCCGAGCATCAGAACTGCGAAAATTTTGAGTTTCTCAAGCGTTTCTTATCTCCAAACTGCCATATCTCGCGAACGGATTGATCAATCCGCAAAATTTCTGTTGCATCTGAAAGTAGAAACTCGCCCGATTACAACGGTATGCGCACTTTTCCCCTAGGCCGTTCTAGTTACTCGTTTCGAGCATCAGAACTGCGAAAATTTTGAGTTTCTCAAGCGTTTCTTATCTCGGAACTGCCATATCTCGCGAACGGATTGATCAATCCGCAAAATTTCTGTTGCATCTGAAAGTAGAAACTCGCCCGATTACAACGGTAGGTGTAGTTTTCCCCTAGGTCGTTCTAGTTATTCGTTTCGAGCATCAGAACTGCGAAAATTTTGAGTTTCTCAAGCGTTTCTTATCTCCAAACTGACACATCCCGCGAACGGATTCTCCCGATCCGCAAAATTTCTGTTGCATCTGAAAGTAGAAACACGCCCGATTACAACGGTATGTGTAGTTTTCCCCTAGGCCGTTCCAGTTATTCGTTTCGAGCATCAGAACTGCGAAAATTTTGAGTTTCTCAAGCGTTTTTTACCTCCAAACTGCCACATCTCGCGAACGGATTGACCAATCCGCAAAATTTCTGTTGCATCTGAAAGTAGAAACTCGCCCGATTACAACGGTATGTGTAGTTTTCCCCTAGGCCGCTCCAGTTATTCGTTTCGAGCATCAGAACTGCGAAAATTTTGAGTTTCTCAAGCGTTTCTTATCTCCAAACTGCCATATCTCGCGAACGGATTGATCAATCCGCAAAATTTCTGTTGCATCTGAATGTAGAAACTCGCCCGATTACAACGGTATTCGAGCTTCTCCCCTAGGCCGTTCTAGTTATTCGTTTCGAGCATCAGAACTGCGAAAATTTTGAGTTTCTCAAGCGTTTCTTACCTCCAAACTGCCATATCTAGCGAACGGATTGACCAATCCGCAAAATTTCTGTTGCATCTGAAAGTAGAAACTCGCCCGATTACAACGGTATATGTAGTTTTCGCCTATGCCGTTCCAGTTATTCGTTTCGAGCATCAGAACTGCGAAAATTTTGAGTTTCTCGAGCGTTTCTTACATCCAAACTGCCATATCTAGCGAACGGATTGACCAATCCGCAAAATTTCTGTTGCATCTGAAAGTAGAAACTCGCCCGATTACAACGGTATGTGTAGTTTTCGCCTAGACCGTTCTAGTTACTCGTTTCGAGCATCAGAACTGCGAAAATTTTGAGTTTCTCAAGCGTTTCTTATCTCGGAACTGCCATATCTCGCGAACGGATTGATCAATCCGCAAAATTTCTGTTGCATCTGAAAGTAGAAACTCGCCCGATTACAACGGTATGGGTACTTCTCCCCTAGGCCGTTCTAGTCATTCGTTTCGAGCATCAGAACTGCGAAAATTTTGAGTTTCTCAAGCGTTTCTTACATCCAAACTGCCATATCTCGCGAACGGATTGACCAATCCGCAAAATTTCTGTTGCATCTGAAAGTAGAAACTCGCCCGATTACAACGGTAGGTGTAGTTTTCCCCTAGGCCGTTCTAGTTATTCGTTTGGATCATCAGAACTGCGAAAATTTTGAGTTTCTCAAGCGATTCTTACCTCCAAACTGCCATATCTCGCGAACGGATTGACCAGTCCGCAAAATTTCTGTTGCATCTGAAAGTAGAAACTCGCCCGATTACAACGGTATGCGTACTTTTCCCCTAGGCCGTTCTAGTTACTCGTTTAGAGCATCAGAACTGCGAAAATTTTGAGTTTCTCAAGCGTTTCTTACATCCAAACGGCCATATCTCGCGAACGGATTGACCAATCCGCAAAATTTCTGTTGCATCTGAAAGTAGAAACTCGCCCGATTACAACGGTAGGTGTAGTTTTCCCCTAGGTCGTTCTAGTTATTCGTTTCGAGCATCAGAACTGCGAAAATTTTGAGTTTCTCAAGCGTTTCTTATCTCCAAACTGACACATCCCGCGAACGGATTCTCCCGATCCGCAAAATTTCTGTTGCATCTGAAAGTAGAAACACGCCCGATTACAACAGTATGTGTAGTTTTCCCCTAGGCCGTTCCAGTTATTCGTTTCGAGCATCAGAACTGTGAAAATTTTGAGTTTCTCAAGCGTTTTTTACCTCCAAACTGCCACATCTCGCGAACGGATTGACCAATCCGCAAAATTTCTGTTGCATCTGAAAGTAGAAACTCGCCCGATTACAACGGTATGTGTAGTTTTCCCCTAGGCCGCTCCAGTTATTCGTTTCGAGCATCAGAACTGCGAAAATTTTGAGTTTCTCAAGCGTTTCTTATCTCCAAACTGCCATATCTCGCGAACGGATTGATCAATCCGCAAAATTTCTGTTGCATCTGAATGTAGAAACTCGCCCGATTACAACGGTATTCGAGCTTCTCCCCTAGGCCGTTCTAGTTATTCGTTTCGAGCATCAGAACTGCGAAAATTTTAAGTTTCTCAAGCGTTTCTTACATCCAAACTGCCACATCTCGCGAACGGATTGACCAATCCGCAAAATTTCTGTTGCATCTGAAAGTAGAAACACGCCCGATTACAACGGTATGTGTAGTTTTCCCCTACCCCGTTCCAGTTATTCGTTCCGAGCATCAGAACTGCGAAAATTTTGAGTTTCTCAAGCGTTTCTTACCTCCAAACTGCCATATCTCGCGAACGGATTGACCAATCCCCAAAATTTCTTTTGCATTTGAAAGTAGAAACTCGCCCGATTACATCAGTATGCGTACTTTTCCCCTAGGCCGTTCTAGTTATTCGTTTCGAGCATCAGAACTGCGAAAATTTTGAGTTTCTCAAGCGTTTCTTACCTCCAAACTGCCATATCTAGCGAACGGATTGACCAATCCGCAAAATTTCTGTTGCATCTGAAAGTAGAAACTCGCCCGATTACAACGGTATGAGTAGTTTTCGCCTAGGCCGTTCCAGTTATTCGTTTCGAGCATCAGAACTGCGAAAATTTTGAGTTTCTCAAGCGTTTCTTATCTCCAAACTGCCATATCTCGCGAACGGATCGATCAATCCGCAAAATTTCTGTTGCATCTGAAAGTAGAAACTCGCCCGATTACAACGGTATGCGCACTTTTCCCCTAGGCCGTTCTAGTCACTCGTTTCGAGCATCAGAACTGCGAAAATTTTGAGTTTCTCAAGCGTTTCTTATCTCGGAACTGCCATATCTCGCGAACGGATTGATCAATCCGCAAAATTTCTGTTGCATCTGAAAGTAGAAAATCGCCCGATTACAACGGTATGGGTACTTCTCCCCTAGGCCGGTCTAGTCATTCGTTTCGAGCATCAGAACTGCGAAAATTTTGAGTTTCTCAAGCGTTTCTTACCTCCAAACTGCCATATCTAGCGAACGGATTGACCAATCCGCAAAATTTCTGTTGCATCTGAAAGTAGAAACTCGCCCGATTACAACGGTATGGGTACTTCTCCCCTAGACCGTTCTAGTTACTCGTTTCGAGCATCAGAACTGCGAAAATTTTGAGTTTCTCAAGCGTTTCTTACATCCAAACTGCCATATCTCGCGAACGGATTGACCAATCCGCAAAATTTCTGTTGCATCTGAAAGTAGAAACTCGCCCGATTACAACGGTGGGTGTAGTTTTCCCCTAGGCCGTTCTTGTTATTCGTTTCGAGCATCAGAACTGCGAAAATTTTGAGTTTCTGAAGCGTTTCTTACCTCCAAACTGCCATATCTCGCGAACGGATTGATCAATCCGAAAAATTTCTGTTGCATCTGAAAGTAGAAACTCGCCCGATTACAACGGTATGGGTACTTCTCCCCTAGGCCGTCCTAGTCATTCGTTTCGAGCATCAGAACTGCGAAAATTTTGAGTTTCTCAAGCGCTTCTTACATCCAAACTGCCATATCTCGCGAACGGATTGACCAATCCGCAAAATTTCTGTTGCATCTGAAAGTAGAAACTCGCCCGATTACAACGGTAGGTGTAGTTTTCCCCTAGGCCGTTCTTGTTATTCGTTTCGAGAATCAGAACTGCGAAAATTTTGAGTTTCTGAAGCGTTTCTTACCTCCAAACTGCCATATCTCGCGAACGGATTGATCAATCCGAAAAATTTCTGTTGCATCTGAAAGTAGAAACTCTCCCGATTACAACGGTATGGGTACTTCTCCCCTAGGCCGTTCTAGTCATTCGTTTCGAGCATCAGAACTGCGAAAATTTTGAGTTTCTCAAGCGTTTCTTACCTCCAAACTGCCATATCTAGCGAACGGATTGACCAATCCGCAAAATTTCTGTTGCATCTGAAAGTAGAAACTCGCCCGATTACAACGGTATGTGTAGTTTTCGCCTAGGCCGTTCCAGTTATTCGTTTCGAGCATCAGAACTGCGAAAATTTTGAGTTTCTCAAGCGTTTCTTATATCCAAACTGCCATATCTCGCGAACGGATCGATCAATCCGCAAAATTTCTGTTGCATCTGAAAGTAGAAACTCGCCCGATTACAACGGTATGCGCACTTTTCCCCTAGGCCGTTCTAGTTACTCGTTTCGAGCATCAGAACTGCGAAAATTTTGAGTTTCTCAAGCGTTTCTTATCTCGGAACTGCCATATCTCGCGAACGGATTGATCAATCCGCAAAATTTCTGTTGCATCTGAAAGTAGAAACTCGCCCGATTACAACGGTATGTGTACTTCTCCCCTAGGCCGGTCTAGTCATTCGTTTCGAGCATCAGAACTGCGAAAATTTTGAGTTTCTCAAGCGTTTCTTACCTCCAAACTGCCATATCTAGCGAACGGATTGACCAATCCGCAAAATTTCTGTTGCATCTGAAAGTAGAAACTCGCCCGATTACAACGGTATGTGTAGTTTTCGCCTAGACCGTTCTAGTTACTCGTTTCGAGCATCAGAACTGCGAAAATTTTGAGTTTCTCAAGCGTTTCTTACCTCCAAACTGCCATATCTAGCGAACGGATTGACCAATCCGCAAAATTTCTGTTGCATCTGAAAGTAGAAACTCGCCCGATTACAACGGTATGTGTAGTTTTCGCCTAGGCCGTTCTAGTTACTCGTTTCGAGCATCAGAACTGCGAAAATTTTGAGTTTCTCAAGCGTTTCTTATCTCAGAACTGCCATATCTCGCGAACGGATTGATCAATCCGAAAAATTTCTGTTGCATCTGAAAGTAGAAACTCGCCCGATTACAACGGTATGGGTACTTCTCCCCTAGGCCGTTCTAGTCATTCGTTTCGAGCATCAGAACTGCGAAAATTTTGAGTTTCTCAAGCGTTTCTTACATCCAAACTGCCATATCTCGCGAACGGATTGACCAATCCGCAAAATTTCTGTTGCATCTGAAAGTAGAAACTCGCCCGATTACAACGGTAGGTGTAGTTTTCCCCTAGGCCGTTCTTGTTATTCGTTTCGAGCATCAGAACTGCGAAAATTTTGAGTTTCTGAAGCGTTTCTTACCTCCAAACTGCCATATCTCGCGAACGGATTGATCAATCCGAAAAATTTCTGTTGCATCTGAAAGTAGAAACTCGCCCGATTACAACGGTAT
The DNA here is from genome assembly GCF_051014685.1 of Ptiloglossa arizonensis. Classification (NCBI taxonomy): domain Eukaryota; kingdom Metazoa; phylum Arthropoda; class Insecta; order Hymenoptera; family Colletidae; genus Ptiloglossa; species Ptiloglossa arizonensis. Next base: position 59,237 of record NW_027479708.1, read on the forward strand.
GGGTACTTCTCCCCTAGGCCGTCCTAGTCATTCGTTTCGAGCATCAGAACTGCGAAAATTTTGAGTTTCTCAAGCGCTTCTTACATCCAAACTGCCATATCTCGCGAACGGATTGACCAATCCGCAAAGTTTCTGTTGCATCTGAAAGTAGAAACTCGCCCGATTACAACGGTAGGTGTAGTTTTCCCCTAGGCCGTTCTTGTTATTCGTTTCGAGCATCAGAACTGCGAAAATTTTGAGTTTCTCAAGCGTTTCTTACCTCCAAACTGCCATATCTAGCGAACGGATTGACCAATCCGCAAAATTTCTGTTGCATCTGAAAGTAGAAACTCGCCCGATTACAACGGTATGTGTAGTTTTCGCCTATGCCGTTCCAGTTATTCGTTTCGAGCATCAGAACTGCGAAAATTTTGAGTTTCTCAAGCGCTTCTTATATCCAAACTGCCATATCTCGCGAACGGATCGATCAATCCGCAAAATTTCTGTTGCATCTGAAAGTAGAAACTCGCCCGATTACAACGGTATGCGCACTTTTCCCCTAGGCCGTTCTAGTTACTCGTTTCGAGCATCAGAACTGCGAAAATTTTGAGTTTCTCAAGCGTTTCTTATATCGGAACTGCCATATCTCGCGAACGGATTGATCAATCCGCAAAATTTCTGTTGCATCTGAAAGTAGAAACTCGCCCGATTACAACGGTATGGGTACTTCTCCCCTAGGCCGGTCTAGTCATTCGTTTCGAGCATCAGAACTGCGAAAATTTTGAGTTTCTCGAGCGTTTCTTACATCCAAACTGCCATATCTAGCGAACGGATTGACCAATCCGCAAAATTTCTGTTGCATCTGAAAGTAGAAACTCGCCCGATTACAACGGTATGTGTAGTTTTCGCCTAGACCGTTCTAGTTACTCGTTTCGAGCATCAGAACTGCGAAAATTTTGAGTTTCTCAAGCGTTTCTTATCTCGGAACTGCCATATCTCGCGAACGGATTGATCAATCCGCAAAATTTCTGTTGCATCTGAAAGTAGAAACTCGCCCGATTACAACGGTATGGGTTACTTCTCCCCTAGGCCGTTCTAGTCATTCGTTTCGAGCATCAGACTGCGAAAATTTTGAGTTTCTCAAGCGTTTCTTACATCCAAACTGCCATATCTCGCGAACGGATTGACCAATCCGCAAAATTTCTGTTGCATCTGAAAGTAGAAACTCGCCCGATTACAACGGTAGGTGTAGTTTTCCCCTAGGCCGTTCTAGTTATTCGTTTCGATCATCAGAACTGCGAAAATTTTGAGTTTCTCAAGCGATTCTTACCTCCAAACTGCCATATCTCGCGAACGGATTGACCAGTCCGCAAAATTTCTGTTGCATCTGAAAGTAGAAACTCGCCCGATTACAACGGTATGCGTACTTTTCCCCTAGGCCGTTCTAGTTACTCGTTTCGAGCATCAGAACTGCGAAAATTTGAGTTTCTCAAGCGTTTCTTACATCCAAACGGCCATATCTCGCGAACGGATTGACCAATCCGCAAAATTTCTGTTGCATCTGAAAGTAGAAACTCGCCCGATTACAACGGTATGTGTAGTTTTCCCCTAGGCCGCTCCAGTTATTCGTTTCGAGCATCAGAACTGCGAAAATTTTGAGTTTCTCAAGCGTTTCTTATCTCCAAACTGCCATATCTCGCGAACGGATTGATCAATCCGCAAAATTTCTGTTGCATCTGAATGTAGAAACTCGCCCGATTACAACGGTATTCGAGCTTCTCCCCTAGGCCGTTCTAGTTATTCGTTTCGAGCATCAGAACTGCGAAAATTTTGAGTTTCTCAAGCGTTTCTTACATCCAAACTGCCACATCTCGCGAACGGATTGACCAATCCGCAAAATTTCTGTTGCATCTGAAAGTAGAAACACGCCCGATTACAACGGTATGTGTAGTTTTCCCCTACCCCGTTCCAGTTATTCGTTCCGAGCATCAGAACTGCGAAAATTTTGAGTTTCTCAAGCGTTTCTTACCTCCAAACTGCCATATCTCGCGAACGGATTGACCAATCCCCAAAATTTCTTTTGCATTTGAAAGTAGAAACTCGCCCGATTACATCAGTATGCGTACTTTTCCCCTAGGCCGTTCTAGTTATTCGTTTCGAGCATCAGAACTGCGAAAATTTTGAGTTTCTCAAGCGTTTTTTACCTCCAAACTGCCATATCTAGCGAACGGATTGACCAATCCGCAAAATTTCTGTTGCATCTGAAAGTAGAAACTCGCCCGATTACAACGGTATGTGTAGTTTTCGCCTAGGCCGTTCTAGTTACTCGTTTCGAGCATCAGAACTGCGAAAATTTTGAGTTTCCCAAGCGTTTCTTACCTCCAAACTGCCATATCTAGCGAACGGATTGACCAATCCGCAAAATTTCTGTTGCATCTGAAAGTAGAAACTCGCCCGATTACAACGGTATGTGTAGTTTTCGCCTAGGCCGTTCTAGTTACTCGTTTCGAGCATCAGGACTGCGAAAATTTTGAGTTTCTCAAGCGTTTCTTATCTCGGAACTGCCATATCTCGCGAACGGATTGATCAATCCGAAAAATTTCTGTTGCATCTGAAAGTAGAAACTCGCCCGATTACAACGGTATGGGTACTTCTCCCCTAGGCCGTTCTAGTCATTCGTTTCGAGCATCAGAACTGCGAAAATTTTGAGTTTCTCAAGCGTTTCTTACATCCAAACTGCCATATCTCGCGAACGGATTGACCAATCCGCAAAATTTCTGTTGCATCTGAAAGTAGAAACTCGCCCGATTACAACGGTAGGTGTAGTTTTCCCCTAGGCCGCTCTTGTTATTCGTTTCGAGCATCAGAACTGCGAAAATTTTGAGTTTCTGAAGCGTTTCTTACCTCCAAACTGCCACATCTCGCGACGGATAGATCAATCCGAAAAATTTCTGTTGCATCTGAAAGTAGAAACTCGCCCGATTACAACGGTATGCGCACTTTTCCCCTAGGCCGTTCTAGTTATTCGTTTCGAGCATCAGAACTGCGAAAATTTTGAGTTTCTCAAGCGTTTCTTACATCCAAACTGCCATATCTCGCGAACGGAATGGTCAATCCGCAAACTTTCTGTTGCATCTGAAAGTAGAAGCTCGCCCGATTACAACGGTATGCGTACTTTTCCCCTAGGCGGTTCTAGTTACTCGTTTAGAGCATCAGAACTGCGAAAATTTTGAGTTTCTCAAGCGTTTCTTATCTCCGGACTGCCATATCTCGCGAACGGATCGATCAATCCGCAAAATTCCTGTTGCATCTGAAAGTAGAAACTCGCCCGATTACAACGGTATGTGTAGTTTTCGCCTAGGCCGTTCCAGTTATTCGTTTCGAGCATCAGAACTGCGAAAATTTTGAGTTTCTGAAGCGTTTCTTACCTCCAAACTGCCATATCTCGCGAACGGATTGACCAATCCGCAAAATTTCTGTTGCATTTGAAAGTAGAGACTCGCCCGATTACAACGGTATGCGCACTTTTCCCCTGGGCCGTTCTAGTTATTCGTTTCGAGCATCAGAACTGCGAAAATTTTGAGTTTCTAAAGCGTTTCTTATCTCCAAACTGCCATATCTCGCGAACGGATTGATCAATCCGCAAAATTTCTGTTGCATCTGAAAGTAGAAACTCGCCCGATTACAACGGTATGCGCACTTTTCCCCTAGGCCGTTCTAGTTACTCGTTTCGAGCATCAGAACTGCGAAAATTTTGAGTTTCTCAAGCGTTTCTTATCTCGGAACTGCCATATCTCGCGAACGGATTGATCAATCCGCAAAATTTCTGTTGCATCTGAAAGTAGAAACTCGCCCGATTACAACGGTATGGGTACTTCTCCCCTAGGCCGTTCTAGTCATTCGTTTCGAGCATCAAAAATTGCGAAAATTTTGAGTTTCTCAAGCGTTTCTTACCTCCAAACTGCCATATCTAGCGAACGGATTGACCAATCCGCAAAATTTCTGTTGCATCTGAAAGTAGAAACTCGCCCGATTACAACGGTATGTGTAGTTTTCGCCTAGGCCGTTCTAGTTACTCGTTTCGAGCATCAGAACTGCGAAAATTTTGAGTTTCTCAAGCGTTTCTTACCTCCAAACTGCCATATCTAGCGAACGGATTGACCAATCCGCAAAATTTCTGTTGCATCTGAAAGTAGAAACTCGCCCGATTACAACGGTATGTGTAGTTTTCGCCTAGGCCGTTCTAGTTACTCGTTTCGAGCATCAGAACTGCGAAAATTTTGAGTTTCTCAAGCGTTTCTTATCTCGGAACTGCCATATCTCGCGAACGGATTGATCAATCCGAAAAATTTCTGTTGCATCTGAAAGTAGAAACTCGCCCGATTACAACGGTATGGGTACTTCTCCCCGAGGCCGTTCTAGTCATTCGTTTCGAGCATCAGAACTGCGAAAATTTTGAGTTTCTCAAGCGTTTCTTACATCCAAACTGCCATCTCTCGCGAACGGATTGACCAATCCGCAAAATTTCTGTTGCATCTGAAAGTAGAAACTCGCCCGATTACAACGGTATGCGCACTTTTCCCCTAGGCCGTTCTAGTTATTCGTTTCGAGCATCAGAACTGCGAAAATTTTGAGTTTCTCAAGCGTTTCTTACATCCAAACTGCCATATCTCGCGAACGGAATGGTCAATCCGCAAACTTTCTGTTGCATCTGAAAGTAGAAGCTCGCCCGATTACAACGGTATGCGTACTTTTCCCCTAGGCCGTTCTAGTTACTCGTTTCGAGCATCAGAACTGCGAAAATTTTGAGTTTCTCAAGCGTTTCTTATCTCCGAACTGCCATATCTCGCGAACGGATCAATCAATCCGCAAAATTCCTGTTGCATCTGAAAGTAGAAACTCGACCGATTACAACGGAATCCGTACTTTTCCCCTAGGCCGTTCTAGTTACTCGTTTCGAGCATCACACCTATGAAAATTTTGAGTTTCTCAAGCGTTTCTTATCTCCAAACTGCCATATCTCGCGAACGGATTGATCAATCCGCAAAATTTCTGTTGCGTCTGAAAGTAGAAACTCGCTCGATTACAACGGTATGCGCACTTTTCACCTAGGCCGTTCTAGTTATTCGTTTCGAGCATCAGCACTGCGAAAATTTTGAGTTTCTCAAGCGTTTCTTTCCTCCAAACTGCCATATCTCGCGAACGGATTGACCAATCCGCAAACTTTCTGTTGCATCTGAAAGTAGAAGCTCGCCCGATTACAACGCATTGCGTACTTTTCCCCTAGGCCGTTCTAGTTACTCGTTTAGAGCATCAGAACTGCGAAAATTTTGAGTTTCTCAAGCGTTTCTTATCTCCGAACTGCCATATCTCGCGAACGGATCGATCAATCCGCAAAATTCCTGTTGCATCTGAAAGTAGAAACTCGACCGATTACAACGGTATGCATACTTCTCCCCTAGGCCGTTCTATTCATTCGTTTCGAGCATCAGAACTGCGAAAATGTTGAGTTTCTCAAGCGTTTCTTATCTCCAAACTGCCATATCTCGCGAACGGATTGATCAATCCGCAAAATTTGTGTTGCATCTGAAAGTAGAAACTCGCCCGATTACAACGGTATCCGTACTTTTCCCCTAGGCCGTTCTAGTTACTCGTTTCGAGCATCAAACCTATGAAAATTTAGAGTTTCTCAAGCGTTTCTTATCTCCAAACTGCCATATCTAGCGAACGGATTGACCAATCCGCAAAATTTCTGTTGCATCTGAAAGTAGAAACTCGCCCGATTACAACGGTATGTGTAGTTTTCGCCTAGGCCGTTCCAGTTATTCGTTTCGAGCATCAGAACTGCGAAAATTTTGAGTTTCTCAAGCGTTTCTTACCTCCAAACTGCCATATCTCGCGAACGGATTGACCAATCCGCAAAATTTCTGTTGCATTTGAAAGTAGAGACTCGCCCGATTACAACGGTATGCGCACTTTTCCCCTGGGCCGTTCTAGTTATTCGTTTCGAGCATCAGAACTGCGAAAATTTTGAGTTTCTAAAGCGTTTCTTATCTCCAAACTGCCATATCTCGCGAACGGATTGATCAATCCGCAAAATTTCTGTTGCATCTGAAAGTAGAAACTCGCCCGATTACAACGGTATGCGCACTTTTCCCCTAGGCCGTTCTAGTTACTCGTTTCGAGCATCAGAACTGCGAAAATTTTGAGTTTCTCAAGCGTTTCTTATCTCGGAACTGCCATATCTCGCGAACGGATTGATCAATCCGCAAAATTTCTGTTGCATCTGAAAGTAGAAACTCGCCCGATTACAACGGTATGGGTACTTCTCCCCTAGGCCGTTCTAGTCATTCGTTTCGAGCATCAAAAATTGCGAAAATTTTGAGTTTCTCAAGCGTTTCTTACCTCCAAACTGCCATATCTAGCGAACGGATTGACCAATCCGCAAAATTTCTGTTGCATCTGAAAGTAGAAACTCGCCCGATTACAACGGTATGTGTAGTTTTCGCCTAGGCCGTTCTAGTTACTCGTTTCGAGCATCAGAACTGCGAAAATTTTGAGTTTCTCAAGCGTTTCTTACCTCCAAACTGCCATATCTCGCGAACGGATTGATCAATCCGAAAAATTTCTGTTGCATCTGAAAGTAGAAACTCGCCCGATTACAACGGTATGGGTACTTCTCCCCGAGGCCGTTCTAGTCATTCGTTTCGAGCATCAGAACTGCGAAAATTTTGAGTTTCTCAAGCGTTTCTTACATCCAAACTGCCATCTCTCGCGAACGGATTGACCAATCCGCAAAATTTCTGTTGCATCTGAAAGTAGAAACTCGCCCGATTACAACGGTATGCGCACTTTTCCCCTAGGCCGTTCTAGTTATTCGTTTCGAACATCAGAACTGCGAAAATTTTGAGTTTCTCAAGCGTTTCTTACATCCAAACTGCCATATCTCGCGAACGGAATGGTCAATCCGCAAACTTTCTGTTGCATCTGAAAGTAGAAGCTCGCCCGATTACAACGGTATGCGTACTTTTCCCCTAGGCCGTTCTAGTTACTCGTTTCGAGCATCAGAACTGCGAAAATTTTGAGTTTCTCAAGCGTTTCTTATCTCCGAACTGCCATATCTCGCGAACGGATCAATCAATCCGCAAAATTCCTGTTGCATCTGAAAGTAGAAACTCGACCGATTACAACGGAATCCGTACTTTTCCCCTAGGCCGTTCTAGTTACTCGTTTCGAGCATCACACCTATGAAAATTTTGAGTTTCTCAAGCGTTTCTTATCTCCAAACTGCCATATCTCGCGAACGGATTGATCAATCCGCAAAATTTCTGTTGCGTCTGAAAGTAGAAACTCGCTCGATTACAACGGTATGCGCACTCTTCACCTAGGCCGTTCTAGTTATTCGTTTCGAGCATCAGCACTGCGAAAATTTTGAGTTTCTCAAGCGTTTCTTTCCTCCAAACTGCCATATCTCGCGAACGGATTGACCAATCCGCAAACTTTCTGTTGCATCTGAAAGTAGAAGCTCGCCCGATTACAACGGTATGCGTACTTTTCCCCTAGGCCGTTCTAGTTACTCGTTTAGAGCATCAGAACTGCGAAAATTTTGAGTTTCTAAAGCGTTTCTTACAACCAAACGGCCATATCTCGCGAACGGATTGATCAATCCGCAAAATTTCTGTTGCATCTGAAAGTAGAAACTCGCCCGATTACAACGGTAGGTGTAGTTTTCCCCTAGGCCGTTCTAGTCATTCGTTTCGAGCATCAGAACTGCGAAAATTTTGAGTTTCTCAAGCGTTTCTTATCTCCAAACTGCCATATCTCGCGAACGGATTGTTCAATCCGCAAAATTTTTGTTGCGTCTGAAAGTAGAAACTCGCACGATAACGACGGTATGCGCACTTTTCACGTAGGCCGTTCTAGTTATTCGTTTCGAGCATCAGAACTGCGAAAATTTTGAGTTTCTCAAGCGTTTCTTTCCTCCAAACTGCCATATCTCGCGAACGGATTGACCAATCCGCAAAATTTCTGTTGCATTTGAAAGTAGAGACTCGCCCGATTAAAACGGTATGCGCACTTTTCCCCTGGGCCGTTCTAGTTATTCGTTTCGAGCATCAGAACTGCGAAAATTTTGAGTTTCTAAAGCGTTTCTTATCTCCAAACTGCCATATCTCGCGAACGGATAGATCAATCCGAAAAATTTCTGTTGCATCTGAAAGTAGAAACTCGCCCGATTACAACGGTATGCGCACTTTTCCCCTAGGCCGTTCTAGTTATTCGTTTCGAGCATCAGAACTGCGAAAATTTTGAGTTTCTCAAGCGTTTCTTACATCCAAACTGCCATATCTCGCGAACGGAATGATCAATCCGCAAACTTTCTGTTGCACCTGAAAGTAGAAGCTCGCCCGATTACAACGGTATGCGTACTTTTCCCCTAGGCCGTTCTAGTTTCTCGTTTCGAGCATCAGAACTGCGAAAATTTTGAGTTTCTCAAGCGTTTCTTATCTCCGAACTGCCATATCTCGCGAACGGATTGATCAATCCGAAAAATTTCTGTTGCATCTGAAAGTAGAAACTCGCCCGATTACAACGGTATGCGCACTTTTCCCCTAGGCCGTTCTAGTTATTCGTTTCGAGCATCAGAACTGCGAAAATTTTGAGTTTCTCAAGCGTTTCTTACCTCCAAAGTGCCATATCTCGCGAACTAATTGACCAATCCGCAAAACTTCTGTTGCATCTGAAAGTAGGGACTCGCCCGATTAAAACTGTATGTGTAGTTTTCCCCTAGGCCGTTCTAGTTAATCGTTTCGAGCATCAGAACTGCGAAAATTTTGAGTTTCTCAAGTGTTTCTTACCTCCAAACTGCCATATCTCGCGAACGGATTGACCAATCCGCAAAATTTCTGTTGCATCTGAAAGTAGAAACTCGCCCGATTACAACGGTATGTGTAGTTTTCCACTAGGGCGTTCCTGTTATTCGTTTCGAGCATCAGAACTGCGAAAATTTTGAGTTTCTCAAGCGTTTCTTACCTCCAAACTGCCATATTTCGCGAACGGATTGACCAGTTCGCAAAATTTCTGTTGCATCTGAAAGTAGAAACTCGCCCGATTACAACGGTATGCGTACTTTTCCGCTCGGCCGTTCTAGTTACTCGTTTCGAGCATCCGAACTGCGAAAATTTTGAGGTTCTCAAGCGTTTCTTATCTCCAAACGGCCATATCTCGCGAACGGATTGATCAATCCGCAAAATTTCTGTTGCATCTGAAAGTAGAAACTCGCCCGATTACAACGGTAGGTGTAGTTTTCCCGTAGGCCGTTCTAGTTATTCGTTTCGATCATCAGAACTGCGAAAATTTTGAGTTTCTCAAGCGTTTCTTACCTCCAAAGTGCCATATCTCGCGAACTAATTGACCAATCAGCAAAACTTGTGTTTCATCTGAAAGTAGAGGCTCGCCCGATTAAAACTGTATGTGTAGTTTTCCCCTAGGCCGTTCCAGTTATTCGTTTCGAGCATCAGAACTGCGAAAATTTTGAGTTTCTCAAGCGTTTCTTACATCCAAACTGCCATATCTCGCGAACGTATTGACCGATCCGCAAAATTTCTGTTGCATCTGAAAGTAGAAACTCGACCGATTACAACGCTATGCGCACTTTTCCCCTAGGCCGTTCTAGTTATTCGTTTCGAGCATCAGAACTGCGCAAATTTTGAGTTTCTCAAGTGTTTCTTACCTCCAAACTGCCATATCTCGCGAACGGATTGACCAATCCGCAAAATTTCTGTTGCATCAGAAAGTAGAAACTCGCCCGATTACAACGGTATGTGTAGTTTTCCCCTAGGGCGTTCCAGTTATTCGTTTCGAGCATCAGAACTGCGAAAATTTTGAGTTTCTCAAGCGTTTCTTACATCCAAACTGCCATATCTCGCGAACGGATTGACCAATCCGCAAAATTTCTGTTGCATCTGAAAGTAGAAACTTGCCCGATTACAACGGTATGCGTACTTTTCCCCTCGGCCGTTCTGGTTACTCGTTTCGAGCATCAGAACTGCGAAAATTTTGAGGTTCTCAAGCGTTTCTTACCTCCAAACTGCCATATCTCTCGAACGGATTGACCATTCCGCAAAATTTCTGTTGCATTTCAAAGTAGAAACTCGCCCGATTACAACGGTAGGTGTAGTTTTCCCCTTGGCCGTTATGGTTATTCGTGTCGAGCATCAGAACTGCGAAAATTTTGAGTTTCTCAAGCGTTTCTTACCTCCAAACTGCCATATCTCGCGAACGGATTGACCAATCCGCAAAATTTCTGTTGCATCTGAAAGTAGAAACTTGCCCGATTACAACGTTATGCGTACTTTTCCCCTCGGCCGTTCTAGTTACTCGTTTCGAGCATCAGAACTGCGAAAATTTTGAGGTTCTCAAGCGTTTCTTATCTCCAAACGGCCATATCTCGCGAACGGATTGATCAATCCGCAAAATTTCTGTTGCATCTGAAAGTAGAAACTCGCCCGATTACAACGGTAGGTGTAGTTTTCCCGTAGGCCGTTCTAGTTATTCGTTTCGATCATCAGAACTGCGAAAATTTTGAGTTTCTCAAGCGATTCTTACCTCCAAACTGCCATATCTCGCGAGCGGATTGACCTGTCAGCAAAATTTCTGTTGCATCTGAAAGTAGAAACTCGCCCGATTACAACGGTATGTGTAGTTTTCCCCTAGGGCGTTCCAGTTATTCGTTTCGAGCATCAGAACTGCGAAAATTTTGAGTTTCTCAAGCGTTTCTTACCTCCAAACTGCCATATCTCGCGAACGGATTGACCAATCCGCCAAATTTCTGTTGCATCTGAAAGTAGAAACTTGCCCGATTACAACGGTATGCGTACTTTTCCCCTCGGCCGTTCTAGTTACTCGTTTCGAGCATCAGAACTGCGAAAATTTTGAGGTTCTCAAGCGTTTCTTACCTCCAAACTGCCATATCTCGCGAACGGATTGACCAATCCGCAAAATTTCTGTTGCATCTGAAAGTAGAAACTTGCCCGATTACAACGTTATGCGTACTTTTCCCCTCGGCCGTTCTAGTTACTCGTTTCGAGCATCAGAACGGCGAAAATTTTGAGGTTCTCAAGCGTTTCTTACCTCCAAACTGCCATATCTCGCGAACGGATTGACCATTCCGCAAAATTTCTGTTGCATTTGAAAGTAGAAACTCGCCCGATTACAACGGTAGGTGTAGTTTTCCCCTTGGCCGTTATGGTTATTCGTGTCGTGCATCAGAACTGCGAAAATTTTGAGTTTCTCAAGCGTTTCTTACCTCCAAAGTGCCATATCTCGCGAACGGATTGACCAATCCGCAAAATTTCTGTTGCATTTGAAAGTAGAGACTCGCCCGATTAAAACGGTATGCGCACTTTTCCCCTGGGCCGTTCTAGTTATTCGTTTCGAGCATCAGAACTGCGAAAATTTTGAGTTTCTAAAGCGTTTCTTATCTCCAAACTGCCATATCTCGCGAACGGATAGATCAATCCGAAAAATTTCTGTTGCATCTGAAAGTAGAAACTCGCCCGATTACAACGGTATGCGCACTTTTCCCCTAGGCCGTTCTAGTTATTCGTTTCGAGCATCAGAACTGCGAAAATTTTGAGTTTCTCAAGCGTTTCTTACATCCAAACTGCCATATCTCGCGAACGGAATGATCAATCCGCAAACTTTCTGTTGCACCTGAAAGTAGAAGCTCGCCCGATTACAACGGTATGCGTACTTTTCCCCTAGGCCGTTCTAGTTTCTCGTTTCGAGCATCAGAACTGCGAAAATTTTGAGTTTCTCAAGCGTTTCTTATCTCCGAACTGCCATATCTCGCGAACGGATTGATCAATCCGAAAAATTTCTGTTGCATCTGAAAGTAGAAACTCGCCCGATTACAACGGTATGCGCACTTTTCCCCTAGGCCGTTCTAGTTATTCGTTTCGAGCATCAGAACTGCGAAAATTTTGAGTTTCTCAAGCGTTTCTTACCTCCAAAGTGCCATATCTCGCGAACTAATTGACCAATCCGCAAAACTTCTGTTGCATCTGAAAGTAGGGACTCGCCCGATTAAAACTGTATGTGTAGTTTTCCCCTAGGCCGTTCTAGTTAATCGTTTCGAGCATCAGAACTGCGAAAATTTTGAGTTTCTCAAGTGTTTCTTACCTCCAAACTGCCATATCTCGCGAACGGATTGACCAATCCGCAAAATTTCTGTTGCATCTGAAAGTAGAAACTCGCCCGATTACAACGGTATGTGTAGTTTTCCACTAGGGCGTTCCTGTTATTCGTTTCGAGCATCAGAACTGCGAAAATTTTGAGTTTCTCAAGCGTTTCTTACCTCCAAACTGCCATATTTCGCGAACGGATTGACCAATTCGCAAAATTTCTGTTGCATCTGAAAGTAGAAACTCGCCCGATTACAACGGTATGCGTACTTTTCCCCTCGGCCGTTCTAGTTACTCGTTTCGAGCATCCGAACTGCGAAAATTTTGAGGTTCTCAAGCGTTTCTTATCTCCAAACGGCCATATCTCGCGAACGGATTGATCAATCCGCAAAATTTCTGTTGCATCTGAAAGTAGAAACTCGCCCGATTACAACGGTAGGTGTAGTTTTCCCGTAGGCCGTTCTAGTTATTCGTTTCGATCATCAGAACTGCGAAAATTTTGAGTATCTCAAGCGTTTCTTACCTCCAAAGTGCCATATCTCGCGAACTAATTGACCAATCAGCAAAACTTGTGTTGCATCTGAAAGTAGAGGCTCGCCCGATTAAAACTGTATGTGTAGTTTTCCCCTAGGCCGTTCCAGTTATTCGTTTCGAGCATCAGAACTGCGAAAATTTTGAGTTTCTCAAGCGTTTCTTACATCCAAACTGCCATATCTCGCGAACGTATTGACCGATCCGCAAAATTTCTGTTGCATCTGAAAGTAGAAACTCGACCGATTACAACGCTATGCGCACTTTTCCCCTAGGCCGTTCTAGTTATTCGTTTCGAGCATCAGAACTGCGCAAATTTTGAGTTTCTCAAGTGTTTCTTACCTCCAAACTGCCATATCTCGCGAACGGATTGACCAATCCGCAAAATTTCTGTTGCATCAGACAGTAGAAACTCGCCCGATTACAACGGTATGTGTAGTTTTCCCCTAGGGCGTTCCAGTTATTCGTTTCGAGCATCAGAACTGCGAAAATTTTGAGTTTCTCAAGCGTTTCTTACCTCCAAACTGCCATATTTCGCGAACGGATTGACCAATTCGCAAAATTTCTGTTGCATCTGAAAGTAGAAACTCGCCCGATTACAACGGTATGCGTACTTTTCCCCTCGGCCGTTCTAGTTACTCGTTTCGAGCATCCGAACTGCGAAAATTTTGAGGTTCTCAAGCGTTTCTTATCTCCAAACGGCCATATCTCGCGAACGGATTGATCAATCCGCAAAATTTCTGTTGCATCTGAAAGTAGAAACTCGCCCGATTACAACGGTAGGTGTAGTTTTCCCGTAGGCCGTTCTAGTTATTCGTTTCGATCATCAGAACTGCGAAAATTTTGAGTATCTCAAGCGTTTCTTACTTCCAAAGTGCCATATCTCGCGAACTAATTGACCAATCAGCAAAACTTGTGTTGCATCTGAAAGTAGAGGCTCGCCCGATTAAAACTGTATGTGTAGTTTTCCCCTAGGCCGTTCCAGTTATTCGTTTCGAGCATCAGAACTGCGAAAATTTTGAGTTTCTCAAGCGTTTCTTACATCCAAACTGCCATATCTCGCGAACGTATTGACCGATCCGCAAAATTTCTGTTGCATCTGAAAGTAGAAACTCGACCGATTACAACGCTATGCGCACTTTTCCCCTAGGCCGTTCTAGTTATTCGTTTCGAGCATCAGAACTGCGCAAATTTTGAGTTTCTCAAGTGTTTCTTACCTCCAAACTGCCATATCTCGCGAACGGATTGACCAATCCGCAAAATTTCTGTTGCATCAGAAAGTAGAAACTCGCCCGATTACAACGGTATGTGTAGTTTTCCCCTAGGGCGTTCCAGTTATTCGTTTCGAGCATCAGAACTGCGAAAATTTTGAGTTTCTCAAGCGTTTCTTACCTCCAAACTGCCATATCTCGCGAACGGATTGACCAATCCGCAAAATTTCTGTTGCATCTGAAAGTAGAAACTTGCCCGATTACAACGGTATGCGTACTTTTCCCCTCGGCCGTTCTAGTTACTCGTTTCGAGCATCAGAACTGCGAAAATTTTGAGGTTCTCAAGCGTTTCTTACCTCCAAACTGCCATATCTCGCGAACGGATTGACCATTCCGCAAAATTTCTGTTGCATTTGAAAGTAGAAACTCGCCCGATTACAACGGTAGGTGTAGTTTTCCCCTTGGCCGTTATGGTTATTCGTGTCGAGCATCAGAACTGCGAAAATTTTGAGTTTCTCAAGCGTTTCTTACCTCCAAACTGCCATATCTCGCGAACGGATTGACCAATCCGCAAAATTTCTGTTGCATCTGAAAGTAGAAACTTGCCCGATTACAACGTTATGCGTACTTTTCCCCTCGGCCGTTCTAGTTACTCGTTTCGAGCATCAGAACTGCGAAAATTTTGAGGTTCTCAAGCGTTTCTTATCTCCAAACGGCCATATCTCGCGAACGGATTGATCAATCCGCAAAATTTCTGTTGCATCTGAAAGTAGAAACTCGCCCGATTACAACGGTAGGTGTAGTTTTCCCGTAGGCCGTTCTAGTTATTCGTTTCGATCATCAGAACTGCGAAAATTTTGAGTTTCTCAAGCGATTCTTACCTCCAAACTGCCATATCTCGCGAGCGGATTGACCTGTCCGCAAAATTTCTGTTGCATCTGAAAGTAGAAACTCGCCCGATTACAACGGTATGTGTAGTTTTCCCCTAGGGCGTTCCAGTTATTCGTTTCGAGCATCAGAACTGCGAAAATTTTGAGTTTCTCAAGCGTTTCTTACCTCCAAACTGCCATATCTCGCGAACGGATTGACCAATCCGCAAAATTTCTGTTGCATCTGAAAGTAGAAACTTGCCCGATTACAACGGTGTGCGTACTTTTCCCCTCGGCCGTTCTAGTTACTCGTTTCGAGCATCAGAACTGCGAAAATTTTGAGGTTCTCAAGCGTTTCTTACCTCCAAACTGCCATATCTCGCGAACGGATTGACCAATCCGCAAAATTTCTGTTGCATCTGAAAGTAGAAACTTGCCCGATTACAACGTTATGCGTACTTTTCCCCTCGGCCGTCCTAGTTACTCGTTTCGAGCATCAGAACTGCGAAAATTTTGAGTTTCTCAAGCGTTTCTTACCTCCAAACTGCCATATCTCGCGAACGGATTGACCATTCCGCAAAATTTCTGTTGCATTTGAAAGTAGAAACTCGCCCGATTACAACGGTAGGTGTAGTTTTCCCCTTGGCCGTTATGGTTATTCGTGTCGAGCATCAGAACTGCGAAAATTTTGAGTTTCTCAAGCGTTTCTTACCTCCAAACTGCCATATCTCGCGAACGGATTGACCAATCCGCAAAATTTCTGTTGCATTTGAAAGTAGAGACTCGCCCGATTAAAACGGTATGCGCACTTTTCCCCTGGGCCGTTCTAGTTATTCGTTTCGAGCATCAGAACTGCGAAAATTTTGAGTTTCTAAAGCGTTTCTTATCTCCAAACTGCCATATCTCGCGAACGGATAGATCAATCCGAAAAATTTCTGTTGCATCTGAAAGTAGAAACTCGCCCGATTACAACTGTATGCGCACTTTTCCCCTAGGCCGTTCTAGTTATTCGTTTCGAGCATCAGAACTGCGAAAATTTTGAGTTTCTCAAGCGTTTCTTACATCCAAACTGCCATATCTCGCGAACGGAATGATCAATCCGCAAACTTTCTGTTGCACCTGAAAGTAGAAGCTCGCCCGATTACAACGGTATGCGTACTTTTCCCCTAGGCCGTTCTAGTTTCTCGTTTCGAGCATCAGAACTGCGAAAATTTTGAGTTTCTCAAGCGTTTCTTATCTCCGAACTGCCATATCTCGCGAACGGATTGATCAATCCGAAAAATTTCTATTGCATCTGAAAGTAGAAACTCGCCCGATTACAACGGTATGCGCACTGTTCCCCTAGGCCGTTCTAGTTATTCGTTTCCAGCATCAGAACTGCAAAAATTTTGAGTTTCTCAAGCGTTTCTTACCTCCAAAGTGCCATATCTCGCGAACTAATTGACCAATCCGCAAAACTTCTGTTGCATCTGAAAGTAGGGACTCGCCCG
>NW_027479709.1:0-75345 GCF_051014685.1 Ptiloglossa arizonensis
ACTTTGAAGCTAAGAAATGGTTGTCAAGACAACAAATTTTTCGCAATTCTGCTGCTCCAATCGCTTAACCAGAATGGCCTAGGGGAAAAATACACGTACCGTTGTAATCGGGCGAGTTTCTACTTTCAAATGCAATAGGAATTTTTGGGTTAGGTCAATCCGTTCGCGAGATATGGGAGTTTGAAGCCAAGAAACGGTTGACAAGACAACAAATTTTTCGCAATTCTGCTGCTCCAATCGCTTAACCAGAATGGCCTAGGGGAAAAATACACGTACCGTTGTAATCGGGCGAGTTCCTACATTCAGTTAAAATAGGAATTTTTGGGTTCGGTCAATCCGTTCGCGAGATATGGGACTTTGAAGCTAAGAAATGGTTGACAAGACAACAAATTTTTCGCACTTCTGCTGCTCCAATCGCTTAACCAGAATGCCCTAGGGGAAAAATACACGTACCGTTGTAATCGGGCGAGTTTCTTCTTTCAGATGCATAAGGAATTTTTGGGTTAGGTCAATCCGTTCGCGAGATATGGGAGTTTGAAGACAAGAAATGGTTGAGATGGCAAAAAATTTTTCGCAATTCTGCTGCTCCATACGCTTAACCAGAATGCCCTAGGGGGAAAATACACATACCGATGTAATCGGGCGAGTTTCTACTTTCAAATGCAATAGGAATTTTTCGGTTAGGTCAATCCGTTCGCGAGATATGAGAGTTTGAAGCTAAGAAATGGTTGAAAAGACAACAAATTTTTCGCAAATCTGCTGCTCCAAACGCTTATCCAGAATGGCCTAGGGAAAAAATACGTATACCGTTGTAATCGGGCACGTTTCTACTTTCAGATACAATAGGAATTTTTGGGTTCGGTCAATCCGTTCGCGAGACATGGGACTTTGAAGCTAAGAAATGGTTGAGAAGACAAGAAATTTTTCGCAAATCTGCTGCTCCAAACGCTTATCCAGAAAGGCCTAGGGAAAAAATACGCATACCGTTGTAATCGGGCACGTTTCTACTTTCAGATACAATAGGAATTTTTGGGTTCGGTCAATCCGTTCGCGAGATATGGGACTTTGAAGCTACGAAATGGTTGACCAGACAACAAATTTCTCGCACTTCTGCTGCTCCAATCGCTTAACCAGAATGCCCTAGGGGAAAAATACACGTACCGTTGTAATCGGGCGAGTTTCTACTTTCAGATGCATAAGGAATTTTTGGGTTAGGTCAATCCGTTCGCGAGATATGGGAGATTGAAGCTAAGAAATGGTTTAGAAGACAACAAATCTTTCGCAATTCTGCTGCACCAAACGCTTAACCAGAATGGGCTAGGGAAAATAGATATACCGTTGTAATCCGGCGAGTTTCTACATTCAGTTAAAATAGGAATTTTTGGGTTCGGTCAATCCGTTCGCGAGATATGGGACTTTGAAGCTAAGAAATGGTTGACAAGACAACAAATTTTTCGCACTTCTGCTGCTCCAATCGCTTAACCAGAATGCCCTAGGGGAAAAATACACGTACCGTTGTAATCGGGCGAGTTTCTTCTTTCAGATGCATAAGGAATTTTTGGGTTAGGTCAATCCGTTCGCTAGATATGGGAGTTTGAAGACAAGAAATGGTTGAGAAGGCAAAAAATTGTTCGCAACTCTGCTGCTCCAAACGCTTAACCAGAATGCCCTAGGGAAAAAATACACGTACCGATGTAATCGGGCGAGCTTCTACTTTCAAATGCAATAGGAATTTTTGGGTTAGGTCAATCCGTTCGCGAGATATGGGAGTTTGAAGCTAAGAAATGGTTGAGAAGGCAAAAGATTTTTCGCAATTCTGCTGCTCCGAACGCTTAACCAGAATGGCTTAGGGAAAAAATACACATACCGTTGTAATCGGGCGAGTTTCTACTTTCTGATACATAAGGAATTTTTGGGTTAAGTCAATCCGTTCGCGAGATATGGGAGTTTGAAGCTAAGAAATGGTTTAGAAGGCAACAAATTTTTCGCAATTCTGCTGCACCAAACGCTTAACCAGAATGGGCTAGGGAAAAAATACACATACCGTTGTAATCGGGCGAGTTTCTACTTTCAGACGCAACAGGAATTTTTGGGTTAGGTCAATCCGTTCGCGAGATATGGGAGTTTGAAGACAACAAATGGTTGAGAAGGCAAAAAATTTTTCGCAATTTTGCTGCTCCAAAGGCTTAACCAGAATGCCCTAGGGAAAAAATACACATACCGTTGTAATCGGGCGAGTTTCTTCTTTCAGATGCATAAGGAGTTTTTGGGTTAGGTCAGTCCGTTCGCGAGATATGGGAGTTTGAAGACAAGAAATGGTTGAGAAGGCAAAAAATTTATCGCAAATCTGCTGCTCCAAACGCTTAACCAGTATGGCCTAGGGAAGAAATACACGTACCGTTGTTATCGGGCGAGTTCCTACATTCAGTTAAAATAGGAATTTTTGGGTTCGGTCAATCCGTTCGTGAGATATGGGACTTTGAAGCTAAGAAATGGTTGACAAGACAACAAATTTTTCGCACTTCTGCTGCTCCAATCGCTTAACCAGAATGCCCTAGGGGAAAAATACACGTACCGTTGTAATCGGGCGAGTTTCTTCTTTCAGATGCATAAGGAATTTTTGGGTTAGGTCAATCCGTTCGCGAGATATGGGAGTTTGAAGACAAGAAATGGTTGAGAAGGCAAAAAATTTTTCGCAATTCTGCTGCTCCAAACGCTTAACCAGAATGACCTAGGGAAAAAATACACATACCGATGTAATCGGGCACGTTTCTACTTTCAGATACAATAGGAATTTTTGGGTTCGGTCAATCCGTTCGCGAGATATGGGTCTTTGAAGCTAAGAAATGGTTGACAAGACAACAAATTTTTCGCACTTCTGCTGCTCCAATCGCTTAACCAGAATGCCCTAGGGGAAAAATACACGTACCGTTGTAATCGGGCGAGTTTCTTCTTTCAGATGCATAAGGAATTTTTGGGTTAGGTCAATCCGTTCGCGAGATATGGGAGTTTGAAGCTAAGAAATGGTTTTGAAGACAACAAATCTTTCGCAATTCTGCTGCACCAAACGCTTAACCACAATGGGCTAGGGAAAATACATACACCGTTGTAATCCGGCGAGTTTCTACATTCAGTTAAAATAGGAATTTTTGGGTTCGGTCAATCCGTTCGCGAGATATGGGACTTTGAAGGTAAGAAATGGTTGACAAGACAACAAATTTTTCGCACTTCTGCTGCTCCAATCGCTTAACCAGAATGCCCTAGGGGAAAAATACACGTACCGTTGTAATCGGGCGAGTTTCTTCTTTCAGATGCATAAGGAATTTTTGGGTTAGGTCAATCCGTTCGCGAGATATGGGAGTTTGAAGACAAGAAATGGTTGAGAAGGCAAAAAATTGTTCGCAATTCTGCAGCTCCAAACGCTTAACCAGAATGCCCTAGGGAAAAAATACGCATATCGTTGTAATCGGGCACGTTTCTACTTTCAGATACAATAGGAATTTTTGGGTTCGGTCAATCCGTTCGCGAGATATGGGTCTTTGAAGCTAAGAAATGGTTGACAAGACAACAAATTTTTCGCACTTCTGCTGCTCCAATCGCTTAACCAGAATGGCCTAGGGAATAAATACGCATACTGTTGTAATCGGGCGAGTTTCTACTTTCAGATACAATAGGAATTTTTGGGTTCGGACAATCCGTTCGCGAGATATGGGAGTTTGAAGCTAAGAAATGGTTTTGAAGACAACAAATCTTTCGCACTTCTGCTGCTCCAATCGCTTAACCAGAATGGCCTAGGGAATAAATACGCATAATGTTGTAATCGGGCACGTTTCTACTTTCAGATACAATAGGAATTTTTGGGTTCGGTCAATCCGTTCGCGAGATATGGGTCTTTGAAGCTAAGAAATGGTTGACAAGACAACAAATTTTTCGCACTTCTGCTGCTCCAATCGCTTAACCAGAATAGCCTAGGGAATAAATACGCATACCGTTGTAATCGGGCGAGTTTCTACTTTCAGATACAATAGGAATTTTTGGGTTCGGACAATCCGTTCGCGAGATATGGGACTTTGAAGCTAAGAAATGGTTGACAAGACAACAAATTTTTCGCAATTCTGCTGCTCCAATCGCTTAACCAGAATGGCCTAGGGGAAAAATACACGTACCGTTGTAATCGGGCGAGTTTCTACTTTCAGACGCAATAGGAATTTTTCGGTTAAGTCAATACGTTCGCGAGATATGGGAGTTTGAAGCTAAGAAATGGTTTAGAAGACAACAAATTTTTCGCAAATCTGCTGCTCCAAACGCTTATCCAGAATGGCCTAGGGAAAAAATACGCATACCGTTGTAATCGGGCGAGTTTCTACTTTCAGATACAATAGGAATTTTTGGGTTCGGTCAATCCGTTCGAGAGATATGGGACTTTGAAGCTAAGAAATGGTTGACAAGACAACAAATTTCTCGCACTTCTGCTGCTCCAATCGCTTAACCAGAATGCCCTAGGGGAAAAATACACGTACCGTTGTAATCGGGCGAGTTTCTACTTTCAGACGCAATGGGAATTTTTCGGTTAAGTCAATCCGTTCGCGAGATATGGGAGTTTGAAGCTAAGAAATGGTTTAGAAGACAACAAATCTTTCGCAATCCTGCTGCACCAAACGCTTAACCAGAATGGGCTAGGGAAAAATACATATACCTTTGTAATCCGGCGAGATTCTACATTCAGTTAAAATAGGAATTTTTGGGTTCGGTCAATCCGTTCGCGAGATATGGGACTTTGAAGCTAAGAAATGGTTGACAAGACAACAAATTTTTCGCACTTCTGCTGCTCCAATCGCTTAACCAGAATGCCCTAGGGGAAAAATACACGTACCGTTGTAATCGGGCGAGTTTCTTCTTTCAGATGCATAAGGAATTTTTGGGTTAGGTCAATCCGTTCGCGAGATATGGGAGTTTGAAGACAAGAAATGGTTGAGAAGGCAAAAAATTGTTCGCAATTCTGCTGCTCCAAACGCTTAACCAGAATGCCCTAGGGAAAAAATACACATACCGTTGTAATCGGGCGAGTTTCTACTTTCAGATACATAAGGAATTTTTGGGTGAGGTCAATCCGTTCGCGAGATATGGGAGTTTGAAGCTAAGAAATGGTTGAGAAGACAACAAATTTATCGCAAATCTGCTGCTCCAAACGCTTATCCAGAATGGCCTAGGGAAAAAATACGCATACCGTTGTAATCGGGCGAGTTTCTACATTCAGATACAATAGGAATTTTTGGGTTCTGTCAATCCGTTCGCGAGATACGGGACTTTGAAGCTAATAAATGGTTGACAAGACAACAAATTTTTCGCACTTCTGCTGCTCCAATCGCTTAACCAGAATGGCCTAGGGAAAAAATACGTATACCGTTGTAATCGGGCGAGTTTCTACTTTCAGATGCAATAGGAATTTTTGGGTTAGGTCTATCCGTTCGCGAGATATGGGAGTTTGAAGCCAAGAAATGGTTGAGAAGGCAAAAAATTTTTCGAAAATGTGCTGCTCCAAACGCTTAACCAGAATGCCCTAGGGAAAAAATACACATACCGTTGTAATCGGGCGAGTTTCTACTTTCAGATACATAAGGAATTTTTGGGTGAGGTCAATCCGTTCGCGAGATATGGGAGTTTGAAGCTAAGAAATGGTTGAGAAGACAACAAATTTTTCGCAAATCTGCTGCTCCAAACGCTTATCGAGAATGGCCTAGGGAAAAAATACGCATACCGTTGTAATCGGGCGAGTTTCTACATTCAGATACAATAGGAATTTTTGGGTTCTGTCAATCCGTTCGCGAGATACGGGACTTTGAAGCTAATAAATGGTTGACAAGACAACAAATTTTTCGCACTTCTGCTGCTCCAATCGCTTAACCAGAATGGCCTAGGGAAAAAATACGTATACCGTTGTAATCGGGCGAGTTTCTACTTTCAGATGCAATAGGAATTTTTGGGTTAGGTCTATCCGTTCGCGAGATATGGGAGTTTGAAGCCAAGAAATGGTTGAGAAGGCAAAAAATTTTTCGAAAATGTGCTGCTCCAAACGCTTAACCAGAATGCCCTAGGGAAAAAATACACATACCGTTGTAATCGGGCGAGTTTCTACTTTCAGTTACAATAGGAATTTTTGGGTTAGGTCTATACGTTCGCGAGATATGGGAGTTTGAAGCCAAGAAATGGTTGAGAAGGCAAAAAATTTTTCGAAAATCTGCTGCTCCAAACGCTTAACCAGAATGCCCTAGGGAAAAAATACACATACCGTTGTAATCGGGCGAGTTTCTACTTTCAGCTACAATAGGAATTTTTGGGTTCGGTCAATCCGTTCGCGAGATATGGGACATTGAAGCTAAGAAATGGTTGACAAGACAACAAATTTTTCGCACTTCTGCTGCTCCAATCGTTTAACCAGAATGCCCTAGGGGTAAAATACACGTACCGTTGTAATCGGGCGAGTTTCTACTTTCAAATGCAATAGGAATTTTTGGGTTAGGACAATCCGTTCGCGAGATATGAGAGTTTGAAGCTAAGAAATGGTTGAGAAGGCAACAAATTTTTCGAAAATCTGCTGCTCCAAACGCTTAACCAGAATGCCCTAGGGAAAAAATACACATACCGTTGTAATCGGGCGAGTTTCTACTTTCAGTTACAATAGGAATTTTTGGGTTCGGTCAATCCGTTCGCGAGATATGGGACATTGAAGCTAAGAAATGGTTGACAAGACAACAAATTTTTCGCACTTCTGCTGCTCCAAACGCTTAACCAGAATGGCCTAGGGAAAAAATACGCATACCGTTGTAATCGGGCGAGTTTCTACATTCAGATACAATAGGAATTTTTGGGTTCTGTCAATCCGTTCGCGAGATACGGGACTTTGAAGCTAATAAATGGTTGACAAGACAACAAATTTTTCGCACTTCTGCTGCTCCAATCGCTTAACCAGAATGCCCTAGGGGAAAAATACACGTACCGTTGTAATCGGGCGAGTTTCTTCTTTCAGATGCATAAGGAATTTTTGGGTTAGGTCAATCCGTTCGCGAGATATGGGAGTTTGAAGACAAGAAATGGTTGAGATGGCAAAAAATTTTTCGCAATTCTGCTGCTCCATACGCTTAACCAGAATGCCCTAGGGAGAAAATACACATACCGATGTAATCGGGCGAGTTTCTACTTTCAAATGCAATAGGAATTTTTCGGTTAGGTCAATCCGTTCGCGAGATATGAGAGTTTGAAGCTAAGAAATGGTTGAAAAGACAACAAATTTTTCGCAAATCTGCTGCTCCAAACGCTTATCCAGAATGGCCTAGGGAAAAAATACGTATACCGTTGTAATCGGGCACGTTTCTACTTTCAGATACAATAGGAATTTTTGGGTTCGGTCAATCCGTTCGCGAGACATGGGACTTTGAAGCTAAGAAATGGTTGAGAAGACAAGAAATTTTTCGCAAATCTGCTGCTCCAAACGCTTATCCAGAAAGGCCTAGGGAAAAAATACGCATACCGTTGTAATCGGGCGAGTTTCTACTTTCAAATACAATAGGAATTTTGGGGTTCGGTCAATCCGTTCGCGAGATATGGGACTTTGAAGCTACGAAATGGTTGACCAGACAACAAATTTCTCGCACTTCTGCTGCTCCAATCGCTTAACCAGAATGCCCTAGGGGAAAAATACACGTACCGATGTAATCGGGCGAGTTTCTACTTTCAGATGCATAAGGAATTTTTGGGTTAGGTCAATCCGTTCGCGAGATATGGGAGATTGAAGCTAAGAAATGGTTTAGAAGACAACAAATCTTTCGCAATTCTGCTGCACCAAACGCTTAACCAGAATGGGCTAGGGAAAATAGATATACCGTTGTAATCCGGCGAGTTTCTACATTCAGTTAAAATAGGAATTTTTGGGTTCGGTCAATCCGTTCGCGAGATATGGGACTTTGAAGCTAAGAAATGGTTGACAAGACAACAAATTTTTCGCACTTCTGCTGCTCCAATCGCTTAACCAGAATGCCCTAGGGGAAAAATACACGTACCGTTGTAATCGGGCGAGTTTCTTCTTTCAGATGCATAAGGAATTTTTGGGTTAGGTCAATCCGTTCGCGAGATATGGGAGTTTGAAGACAAGAAATGGTTGAGAAGGCAAAAAATTGTTCGCAATTCTGCTGCTCCAAACGCTTAACCAGAATGGCCTAGGGAAAAAATACACATACCGTTGTAATCGGGCGAGTTTCTACTTTCTGATACGTAAGGAATTTTTGGGTTAAGTCAATCCGTTCGCGAGATATGGGAGTTTGAAGCTAAGAAATGGTTTAGAAGGCAACAAATTTTTCGCAATTCTGCTGCACCAAACGCTTAACCAGAAAGGGCTAGGGAAAAAATACACATACCGTTGTAATCGGGCGAGTTTCTACTTTCAGACGCAACAGGAATTTTTGGGTTAGGTCAATCCGTTCGCGAGATATGGGAGTTTGAAGACAACAAATGGTTGAGAAGGCAAAAAATTTTTCGCAATTTTGCTGCTCCAAAGGCTTAACCAGAATGCCCTAGGGAAAAAATACACATACCGTTGTAATCGGGCGAGTTTCTTCTTTCAGATGCATAAGGAATTTTTGGGTTAGGTCAATCCGTTCGCGAGATATGGGAGTTTGAAGACAAGAAATGGTTGAGAAGGCAAAAAATTTATCGCAAATCTGCTGCTCCAAACGCTTAACCAGTATGGCCTAGGGAAGAAATACACGTACCGTTGTAATCGGGCGAGTTCCTACATTCAGTTAAAATAGGAATTTTTGGGTTCGGTCAATCCGTTCGTGAGATATGGGACTTTGAAGTTAAGAAATGGTTGACAAGACAACAAATTTTTCGCACTTCTGCTGCTCCAATCGCTTAACCAGAATGCCCTAGGGGAAAAATACACGTACCGTTGTAATCGGGCGAGTTTCTTCTTTCAGATGCATAAGGAATTTTTGGGTTAGGTCAATCCGTTCGCGAGATATGGGAGTTTGAAGACAAGAAATGGTTGAGAAGGCAAAAAATTTTTCGCAATTCTGCTGCTCCAAACGCTTAACCAGAATGACCTAGGGGAAAAATACACATACCGATGTAATCGGGCACGTTTCTACTTTCAGATACAATAGGAATTTTTGGGTTCGGTCAATCCGTTCGCGAGATATGGGTCTTTGAAGCTAAGAAATGGTTGACAAGACAACAAATTTTTCGCACTTCTGCTGCTCCAATCGCTTAACCAGAATGCCCTAGGGGAAAAATACACGTACCGTTGTAATCGGGCGAGTTTCTTCTTTCAGATGCATAAGGAATTTTTGGGTTAGGTCAATCCGTTCGCGAGATATGGGAGTTTGAAGACAAGAAATGGTTGAGAAGGCAAAAAATTTTTCGCAATTCTGCTTCTCCAAACGCTTAACCAGAATGCCCTAGGGAAAAAATACACATACCGATGTAATCGGGCGAGTTTCTACTTTCAAATGCAATAGGAATTTTTGGGTTAGGTCAATCCGTTCGCGAGATACGATAGTTTGAAGTTAAGAAATGGTTGAGAAGACAAGAAATTTTTCGCAAATCTGCTGCTCCAAACGCTTATCCAGAAAGGCCTAGGGAAAAAATACGCATACCGTTGTAATCGGGCACGTTTCTATTTTCAGATACAATAGGAATTTTTGGGTTCGGTCAATCCGTTCGCGAGATATGGGACTTTGAAGCTAAGAAATAGTTGACAAGACAACAAATTTTTCGCACTTCTGCTGCTCCAATCGCTTAACCAGAATGCCCTAGGGAAAAAATACGCATACCGTTGTAATCGGGCATGTTTCTACTTTCAGATACAATAGGAATTTTTGGGTTCGGTCAATCCGTTCGCGAGATATGGGACTTTGAAGCTAAGAATTGGTTGACCAGACAACAAATTTCTCGCACTTCTGCTGCTCCAATCGCTTAACCAGAATGCCCTAGGGGAAAAATACACGTACCGTTGTAATCGGGCGAGTTTCTACTTTCAGATGCATAAGGAATTTTTGGGTTAGGTCAATCCGTTCGCGAGATATGGGGGTTTGAAGCTAAGAAATGGTTTTGAAGACAACAAATCTTTCGCAATTCTGCTGCACCAAACGCTTAACCACAATGGGCTAGGGAAAATACATACACCGTTGTAATCCGGCGAGTTTCTACATTCAGTTAAAATAGGAATTTTTGGGTTCGGTCAATCCGTTCGTGAGATATGGGACTTTGATGTTAAGAAATGGTTGACAAGACAACAAATTTTTCGCACTTCTGCTGCTCCAATCGCTTAACCAGAATGCCCTAGGGGAAAAATACACGTACCGTTGTAATCGGGCGAGTTTCTTCTTTCAGATGCATAAGGAATTTTTGGGTTAGGTCAATCCGTTCGCGAGATATGGGAGTTTGAAGACAAGAAATGGTTGAGAAGGCAAAAAATTTTTCGCAATTCTGCTGCTCCAAACGCTTAACCAGAATGACCTAGGGAAAAAATACACATACCGATGTAAACGGGCACGTTTCTACTTTCAGATACAATAGGAATTTTTGGGTTCGGTCAATCCGTTCGCGAGATATGGGTCTTTGAAGCTAAGAAATGGTTGAGAAGGCAAAAAATTTTTCGCAATTCTGCTTCTCCAAACGCTTAACCAGAATGCCCTAGGGAAAAAATACACATACCGATGTAATCGGGCGAGTTTCTACTTTCAAATGCAATAGGAATTTTTGGGTTAGGTCAATCCGTTCGCGAGATACGATAGTTTGAAGCTAAGAAATGGTTGAGAAGACAAGAAATTTTTCGCAAATCTGCTGCTCCAAACGCTTATCCAGAAAGGCCTAGGGAAAAAATACGCATACCGTTGTAATCGGGCACGTTTCTATTTTCAGATACAATAGGAATTTTTGGGTTCTGTCAATCCGTTCGCGAGATATGGGACTTTGAAGCTAAGAAATAGTTGACAAGACAACAAATTTTTCGCACTTCTGCTGCTCCAATCGCTTAACCAGAATGCCCTAGGGAAAAAATACGCATACCTTTGTAATCGGGCATGTTTCTACTTTCAGATACAATAGGAATTTTTGGGTTCGGTCAATCCGTTCGCGAGATATGGGACTTTGAAGCTAAGAATTGGTTGACCAGACAACAAATTTCTCGCACTTCTGCTGCTCCAATCGCTTAACCAGAATGCCCTAGGGGAAAAATACACGTACCGTTGTAATCGGGCGAGTTTCTACTTTCAGATGCATAAGGAATTTTTGGGTTAGGTCAATCCGTTCGCGAGATATGGGGGTTTGAAGCTAAGAAATGGTTTTGAAGACAACAAATCTTTCGCAATTCTGCTGCACCAAACGCTTAACCACAATGGGCTAGGGAAAATACATACACCGTTGTAATCCGGCGAGTTTCTACATTCAGTTAAAATAGGAATTTTTGGGTTCGGTCAATCCGTTCGCGAGATATGGGACTTTGAAGGTAAGAAATGGTTGACAAGACAACAAATTTTTCGCACTTCTGCTGCTCCAATCGCTTAACCAGAATGCCCTAGGGGAAAAATACACGTACCGTTGTAAACGGGCGAGTTTCTTCTTTCAGATGCATAAGGAATTTTTGGGTTAGGTCAATCCGTTCGCGAGATATGGGAGTTTGAAGACAAGAAATGGTTGAGAAGGCAAAAAATTGTTCGCAATTCTGCAGCTCCAAACGCTTAACCAGAATGCCCTAGGGAAAAAATACTCATACCGATGTAATCGGGCGAGCGTCTACTTTCAAATGCAATAGGAATTTTTGGGTTAGGTCAATCCGTTCGCGAGATATGAGAGTTTGAAGCTAAGAAATGGTTGAGAAGACAACAAATTTTTCGCAAATCTGCTGCTCCAAACGCTTATCCAGAATGGCCTAGGGAAAAAATACGCATACCGTTGTAATCGGGCACGTTTCTACTTTCAGATACAATAGGAATTTTTGGGTTCGGTCAATCCGTTCGCGAGATATGGGTCTTTGAAGCTAAGAAATGGTTGACAAGACAACAAATTTTTCGCACTTCTGCTGCTCCAATCGCTTAACCAGAATGGCCTAGGGAATAAATACGCATACTGTTGTAATCGGGCGAGTTTCTACTTTCAGATACAATAGGAATTTTTGGGTTCGGACAATCCGTTCGCGAGATATGGGAGTTTGAAGCTAAGAAATGGTTTTGAAGACAACAAATCTTTCGCAATTCTGCTGCACCAAACGCTTAACCACAATGGGCTAGGGAAAATACATACACCGTTGTAATCCGGCGAGTTTCTACATTCAGTTAAAATAGGAATTTTTGGGTTCGGTCAAACCGTTCGCGAGATATGGGACTTTGAAGGTAAGAAATGGTTGACAAGACAACAAATTTTTCGCACTTCTGCTGCTCCAATCGCTTAACCAGAATGCCCTAGGGGAAAAATACACGTACCGTTGTAATCGGGCGAGTTTCTTCTTTCAGATGCATAAGGAATTTTTGGGTTAGGTCAATCCGTTCGCGAGATATGGGAGTTTGAAGACAAGAAATGGTTGAGAAGGCAAAAAATTGTTCGCAATTCTGCAGCTCCAAACGCTTAACCAGAATGCCCTAGGGAAAAAATACACATACCGATGTAATCGGGCGAGCGTCTACTTTCAAATGCAATAGGAATTTTTGGGTTAGGTCAATCCGTTCGCGAGATATGAGAGTTTGAAGCTAAGAAATGGTTGAGAAGACAACAAATTTTTCGCAAATCTGCTGCTCCAAACGCTTATCCAGAATGGCCTAGGGAAAAAATACGCATACCGTTGTAATCGGGCACGTTTCTACTTTCAGATACAATAGGAATTTTTGGGTTCGGTCAATCCGTTCGCGAGATATGGGTCTTTGAAGCTAAGAAATGGTTGACAAGACAACAAATTTTTCGCACTTCTGCTGCTCCAATCGCTTAACCAGAATAGCCTAGGGAATAAATACGCATACCGTTGTAATCGGGCGAGTTTCTACTTTCAGATACAATAGGAATTTTTGGGTTCGGACAATCCGTTCGCGAGATATGGGACTTTGAAGCTAAGAAATGGTTGACAAGACAACAAATTTTTCGCAATTCTGCTGCTCCAATCGCTTAACCAGAATGGCCTAGGGGAAAAATACACGTACCGTTGTAATCGGGCGAGTTTCTACTTTCAGACGCAATAGGAATTTTTCGGTTAAGTCAATACGTTCGCGAGATATGGGAGTTTGAAGCTAAGAAATGGTTTAGAAGACAACAAATTTTTCGCAAATCTGCTGCTCCAAACGCTTATCCAGAATGGCCTAGGGAAAAAATACGCATACCGTTGTAATCGGGCGAGTTTCTACTTTCAGATACAATAGGAATTTTTGGGTTCGGTCAATCCGTTCGAGAGATATGGGACTTTGAAGCTAAGAAATGGTTGACAAGACAACAAATTTCTCGCACTTCTGCTGCTCCAATCGCTTAACCAGAATGCCCTAGGGGAAAAATACACGTACCGTTGTAATCGGGCGAGTTTCTACTTTCAGACGCAATAGGAATTTTTCGGTTAAGTCAATCCGTTCGCGAGATATGGGAGTTTGAAGCTAAGAAATGGTTTAGAAGACAACAAATCTTTCGCAATCCTGCTGCACCAAACGCTTAACCAGAATGGGCTAGGGAAAAATACATATACCTTTGTAATCCGGCGAGATTCTACATTCAGTTAAAATAGGAATTTTTGGGTTCGGTCAATCCGTTCGCGAGATATGGGACTTTGAAGCTAAGAAATGGTTGACAAGACAACAAATTTTTCGCACTTCTGCTGCTCCAATCGCTTAACAAGAATGCCCTAGGGGAAAAATACACGTACCGTTGTAATCGGGCGAGTTTCTTCTTTCAGATGCATAAGGAATTTTTGGGTTAGGTCAATCCGTTCGCGAGATATGGGAGTTTGAAGACAAGAAATGGTTGAGAAGGCAAAAAATTGTTCGCAATTCTGCTGCTCCAAACGCTTAACCAGAATGCCCTAGGGAAAAAATACACATACCGTTGTAATCGGGCGAGTTTCTACATTCAGATACAATAGGAATTTTTGGGTTCTGTCAATCCGTTCGCGAGATACGGGACTTTGAAGCTAATAAATGGTTGACAAGACAACAAATTTTTCGCACTTCTGCTGCTCCAATCGCTTAACCAGAATGGCCTAGGGAAAAAATACGTATACCGTTGTAATCGGGCGAGTTTCTACTTTCAGATGCAATAGGAATTTTTGGGTTAGGTCTATCCGTTCGCGAGATATGGGAGTTTGAAGCCAAGAAATGGTTGAGAAGGCAACTAATTTTTCGAAAATGTGCTGCTCCAAACGCTTAACCAGAATGCCCTAGGGAAAAAATACACATACCGTTGTAATCGGGCGAGTTTCTACTTTCAGATACATAAGGAATTTTTGGGTGAGGTAAATCCGTTCGCGAGATATGGGAGTTTGAAGCTAAGAAATGGTTGAGAAGACAACAAATTTTTCGCAAATCTGCTGCTCCAAACGCTTATCCAGAATGGCCTAGGGAAAAAATACGCATACCGTTGTAATCGGGCGAGTTTCTACATTCAGATACAATAGGAATTTTTGGGTTCTGTCAATCCGTTCGCGAGATACGGGACTTTGAAGCTAATAAATGGTTGACAAGACAACAAATTTTTCGCACTTCTGCTGCTCCAATCGCTTAACCAGAATGGCCTAGGGAAAAAATACGTATACCGTTGTAATCGGGCGAGTTTCTACTTTCAGATGCAATAGGAATTTTTGGGTTAGGTCTATCCGTTCGCGAGATATGGGAGTTTGAAGCCAAGAAATGGTTGAGAAGGCAAAAAATTTTTCGAAAATGTGCTGCTCCAAACGCTTAACCAGAATGCCCTAGGGAAAAAATACGTATACCGTTGTAATCGGGCATGTTTCTACTTTCAGATACAATAGGAATTTTTGGGTTCTGTCAATCCGTTCGCGAGATATGGGACTTTGAAGCTAAGAAATAGTTGACAAGACAACAAATTTTTCGCACTTCTGCTGCTCCAATCGCTTAACCAGAATGCCCTAGGGAAAAAATACGCATACCTTTGTAATCGGGCATGTTTCTACTTTCAGATACAATAGGAATTTTTGGGTTAGGTCTATCCGTTCGCGAGATATGGGAGTTTGAAGCCAAGAAATGGTTGAGAAGGCAAAAAATTTTTCGCAATTCTGCTTCTCCAAACGCTTAACCAGAATGCCCTAGGGAAAAAATACACATACCGATGTAATCGGGCGAGTTTCTACTTTCAAATGCAATAGGAATTTTTGGGTTAGGTCAATCCGTTCGCGAGATACGATAGTTTGAAGCTAAGAAATGGTTGAGAAGACAAGAAATTTTTCGCAAATCTGCTGCTCCAAACGCTTATCCAGAAAGGCCTAGGGAAAAAATACGCATACCGTTGTAATCGGGCACGTTTCTATTTTCAGATACAATAGGAATTTTTGGGTTCTGTCAATCCGTTCGCGAGATATGGGACTTTGAAGGTAAGAAATGGTTGACAAGACAACAAATTTTTCGCACTTCTGCTGCTCCAATCGCTTAACCAGAATGCCCTAGGGGAAAAATACACGTACCGTTGTAAACGGGCGAGTTTCTTCTTTCAGATGCATAAGGAATTTTTGGGTTAGGTCAATCCGATCGCGAGATATGGGAGTTTGAAGACAAGAAATGGTTGAGAAGGCAAAAAATTGTTCGCAATTCTGCAGCTCCAAACGCTTAACCAGAATGCCCTAGGGAAAAAATACACATACCGATGTAATCGGGCGAGCGTCTACTTTCAAATGCAATAGGAATTTTTGGGTTAGGTCAATCCGTTCGCGAGATATGAGAGTTTGAAGCTAAGAAATGGTTGAGAAGACAACAAATTTTTCGCAAATCTGCTGCTCCAAACGCTTATCCAGAATGGCCTAGGGAAAAAATACGCATACCGTTGTAATCGGGCACGTTTCTACTTTCAGATACAATAGGAATTTTTGGGTTCGGTCAATCCGTTCGCGAGATATGGGTCTTTGAAGCTAAGAAATGGTTGACAAGACAACAAATTTTTCGCACTTCTGCTGCTCCAATCGCTTAACCAGAATGGCCTAGGGGATAAATACGCATACTGTTGTAATCGGGCGAGTTTCTACTTTCAGATACAATAGGAATTTTTGGGTTCGGACAATCCGTTCGCGAGATATGGGAGTTTGAAGCTAAGAAATGGTTTTGAAGACAACAAATCTTTCGCAATTCTGCTGCACCAAACGCTTAACCACAATGGGCTAGGGAAAATACATACACCGTTGTAATCCGGCGAGTTTCTACATTCAGTTAAAATAGGAATTTTTGGGTTCGGTCAAACCGTTCGCGAGATATGGGACTTTGAAGGTAAGAAATGGTTGACAAGACAACAAATTTTTCGCACTTCTGCTGCTCCAATCGCTTAACCAGAATGCCCTAGGGGAAAAATACACGTACCGTTGTAATCGGGCGAGTTTCTTCTTTCAGATGCATAAGGAATTTTTGGGTTAGGTCAATCCGTTCGCGAGATATGGGAGTTTGAAGACAAGAAATGGTTGAGAAGGCAAAAAATTGTTCGCAATTCTGCAGCTCCAAACGCTTAACCAGAATGCCCTAGGGAAAAAATACACATACCGATGTAATCGGGCGAGCGTCTACTTTCAAATGCAATAGGAATTTTTGGGTTAGGTCAATCCGTTCGCGAGATATGAGAGTTTGAAGCTAAGAAATGGTTGAGAAGACAACAAATTTTTCGCAAATCTGCTGCTCCAAACGCTTATCCAGAATGGCCTAGGGAAAAAATACGCATACCGTTGTAATCGGGCACGTTTCTACTTTCAGATACAATAGGAATTTTTGGGTTCGGTCAATCCGTTCGCGAGATATGGGTCTTTGAAGCTAAGAAATGGTTGACAAGACAACAAATTTTTCGCACTTCTGCTGCTACAATCGCTTAACCAGAATAGCCTAGGGAATAAATACGCATACCGTTGTAATCGGGCGAGTTTCTACTTTCAGATACAATAGGAATTTTTGGGTTCGGACAATCCGTTCGCGAGATATGGGACTTTGAAGCTAAGAAATGGTTGACAAGACAACAAATTTTTCGCAATTCTGCTGCTCCAATCGCTTAACCAGAATGGCCTAGGGGAAAAATACACGTACCGTTGTAATCGGGCGAGTTTCTACTTTCAGACGCAATAGGAATTTTTCGGTTAAGTCAATACGTTCGCGAGATATGGGAGTTTGAAGCTAAGAAATGGTTTAGAAGACAACAAATTTTTCGCAAATCTGCTGCTCCAAACGCTTATCCAGAATGGCCTAGGGAAAAAATACGCATACCGTTGTAATCGGGCGAGTTTCTACTTTCAGATACAATAGGAATTTTTGGGTTCGGTCAATCCGTTCGAGAGATATGGGACTTTGAAGCTAAGAAATGGTTGACAAGACAACAAATTTTTCGCACTTCTGCTGCTCCAAACGCTTAACCAGAATGGCCTAGGGAAAAAATACGCATACCGTTGTAATCGGGCGAGTTTCTACATTCAGATACAATAGGAATTTTTGGGTTCTGTCAATCCGTTCGCGAGATACGGGACTTTGAAGCTAATAAATGGTTGACAAGACAACAAATTTTTCGCACTTCTGCTGCTCCAATCGCTTAACCAGAATGCCCTAGGGGAAAAATACACGTACCGTTGTAATCGGGAGCGTTTCTACTTTCAGATGCATAAGGAATTTTTGGGTTAGTTCAATCCGTTCGCTAGATATGGGAGTTTGAAGACAAGAAATGGTTGAGAAGGCAAAAAATTTTTCGCAATTCTGCTGCTCCGAACGCTTAACCAGAATGCCTTAGGGAAAAAATACACATACCGTTGTAATCGGGCGAGTTTCTACTTTCAGATACATAAGGAATTTTTGGGTTAAGTGAATCCGTTCGCGAGATATGGGAGTTTGAAGCTAAGAAATGGTTTAGAAGGCAACAAATTTTTCGCAATTCTGCTGCACCAAACGCTTAACCAGAATGGGCTAGGAAAAAAATACACATACCGTTGTAATCGGGCGAGTTTCTACTTTCAGACGCAACAGGAATTTTTGGGTTAGGTCAATCCGTTCGCGAGATATGGGAGTTTGAAGACAAGAAATGGTTGAGAAGGCAAAAAATTTTTCGCAATTTTGCTGCTCCAAAGGCTTAACCAGAATGCCCTAGGGAAAAAATACACATACCGTTGTAATCGGGCGAGTTTCTACATTCAAATGCAATAGGAATTTTTGGGTTAGGTCAATCCGTTCGCGAGATATGAGAGTTTGAAGCTAAGAAATGGTTGAGAAGACAACAAATTTTTCGCAAATCTGCTGCTCCAAACGCTTAACCAGAATGGCCTAGGGAAAAAATACACATACCGTTGTAATCGGGCGAGTTTCTGCTTTCAGATACAATAGGAATTTTTGGGTTCGGACAATCCGTTCGCGAGATATGGGACTTTGAAGCTAAGAAATGGTTGACAAGACAACAAATTTTTCGCAATTTTGCTGCTCCAAAGGCTTAACCAGAATGCCCTAGGGAAAAAATACACATACCGTTGTAATCGGGCGAGTTTCTTCTTTCAGATGCATGAGGAATTTTTGGGTTAGGTCAATCCGTTCGCGAGATATGGGAGTTTGAAGACAAGAAATGGTTGAGAAGGCAAAAAATTTTTCGCAATTTTGCTGCTCCAAACGCTTAACCAGAATGCCCTAGGGAAAAAATACACATACCGTTGTAATCGGGCGAGTTTCTACATTCAAATGCAATAGGAATTTTTGGGTTAGGTCAATCCGTTCGCGAGATATGAGAGTTTGAAGCTAAGAAATGGTTGAGAAGACAACAAATTTTTCGCA
Source organism: Ptiloglossa arizonensis (assembly GCF_051014685.1). Taxonomy (NCBI): domain Eukaryota; kingdom Metazoa; phylum Arthropoda; class Insecta; order Hymenoptera; family Colletidae; genus Ptiloglossa; species Ptiloglossa arizonensis. The sequence continues at coordinate 18,969 of NW_027479709.1, forward strand.
AATCTGCTGCTCCAAACGCTTAACCAGAATGGCCTAGGGAAAAAATACACATACCGTTGTAATCGGGCGAGTTTCTGCTTTCAGATACAATAGGAATTTTTGGGTTCGGACAATCCGTTCGCGAGATATGGGACTTTGAAGCTAAGAAATGGTTGACAAGACAACAAATTTTTCGCAATTCTGCTGCTCCAATCGCTTAACCAGAATGGCCTAGGGGAAAAATACACGTACCGTTGTAATCGGGCGAGTTTCTACTTTCAGACGAAATAGGCATTTTTGGGTTAGGTCAATCCGTTCGCGAGATATGGGAGTTTGAAGCTAAGAAATGGTTGAGAAGACAACAAATTTTTCGCAATTCTGCTGCTCCAAACGCTTAACCAGAATGGCCTAGGGAAAAAATACACATACCGTTGTAATCGGGCGAGTTTCTACTTTCAGATGCAATAGGAATTTTTGGGTTTGGTCAATCCGTTCGCGAGATATGGGACTTTGAAGCTAAGAAATGGTTGAGAAGGCAACAAATTTTTCGCAATTCTGCTGCTCCAAACGCTTAACCAGAATGGCCTAGGGAGAAAATACACATACCGTTGTAATCGGGCGAGTTTCTACTTTCAGATGCAATAGGAATTTTTGGGTTTGGTCAATCCGTTCGCGAGATATGAGAGTTTGAAGCTAAGAAATGGTTGAGAAGACAACAAATTTTTCGCAAATCTGCTGCTCCAAACGCTTAACCAGAATGGCCTAGGGAAAAAATACACATACCGTTGTAATCGGGCGAGTTTCTGCTTTCAGATACAATAGGAATTTTTGGGTTCGGACAATCCGTTCGCGAGATATGGGACTTTGAAGCTAAGAAATGGTTGACAAGACAACAAATTTTTCGCAATTTTGCTGCTCCAAAGGCTTAACCAGAATGCCCTAGGGAAAAAATACACATACCGTTGTAATCGGGCGAGTTTCTTCTTTCAGATGCATGAGGAATTTTTGGGTTAGGTCAATCCGTTCGCGAGATATGGGAGTTTGAAGACAAGAAATGGTTGAGAAGGCAAAAAATTTTTCGCAATTTTGCTGCTCCAAACGCTTAACCAGAATGCCCTAGGGAAAAAATACACATACCGTTGTAATCGGGCGAGTTTCTACATTCAAATGCAATAGGAATTTTTGGGTTAGGTCAATCCGTTCGCGAGATATGAGAGTTTGAAGCTAAGAAATGGTTGAGAAGACAACAAATTTTTCGCAAATCTGCTGCTCCAAACGCTTAACCAGAATGGCCTAGGGAAAAAATACACATACCGTTGTAATCGGGCGAGTTTCTGCTTTCAGATACAATAGGAATTTTTGGGTTCGGACAATCCGTTCGCGAGATATGGGACTTTGAAGCTAAGAAATGGTTGACAAGACAACAAATTTTTCGCAATTCTGCTGCTCCAATCGCTTAACCAGAATGGCCTAGGGGAAAAATACACGTACCGTTGTAATCGGGCGAGTTTCTACTTTCAGACGAAATAGGCATTTTTGGGTTAGGTCAATCCGTTCGCGAGATATGGGAGTTTGAAGCTAAGAAATGGTTGAGAAGACAACAAATTTTTCGCAATTCTGCTGCTCCAAACGCTTAACCAGAATGGCCTAGGGAAAAAATACACATACCGTTGTAATCGGGCGAGTTTCTACTTTCAGATGCAATAGGAATTTTTGGGTTTGGTCAATCCGTTCGCGAGATATGGGACTTTGAAGCTAAGAAATGGTTGAGAAGGCAACAAATTTTTCGCAATTCTGCTGCTCCAAACGCTTAACCAGAATGGCCTAGGGAAAAAATACGTATACCGTTGTAATCGGGCGAGTTTCTACTTTCAGATGCAATAGGAATTTTTGGGTTAGGTCTATCCGTTCGAGAGATATGGGAGTTTGAAGCCAAGAAATGGTTGAGAAGGCAAAAAATTTTTCGAAAATCTGCTGCTCCAAACGCTTAACCAGAATGCCCTAGGGAAAAAATACACATACCGTTGTAATCGGGCGAGTTTCTACTTTCAGTTACAATAGGAATTTTTGGGTTCGGTCAATCCGTTCGCGAGATATGGGACATTGAAGCTAAGAAATGGTTGACAAGACAACAAATTTTTCGAACTTCTGCTGCTCCAATCGTTTAACCAGAATGCCCTAGGGGTAAAATACACGTACCGTTGTAATCGGGCGAGTTTCTACTTTCAAATGCAATAGGAATTTTTGGTTAGGACAATCCGTTCGCGAGATATGAGAGTTTGAAGCTAAGAAATGGTTGAGTAGGCAAAAAATTTTTCGCAATTCTGCTGCTCCAAACGCTTAACCAGAATGGGCTAGGGAAGAAATACACATACCGTTGTAATCGGGCGAGTTTCTACTTTCAGACGCAACAGGAATTTTTGGGTTAGGTCAATCCGTTCGCGAGATATGGGAGTTTGAAGACAAGAAATGGTTGAGAAGGCAAAAAATTTTTCGCAATTCTGCTGCTCCGAACGCTTAACCAGAATGCCTTAGGGAAAAAATACACATACCGTTGTAATCGGGCGAGATTCTACTTTCAGATACATAAGGAATTTTTGGGTTAGGTCAATCCGTTCGCGAGATATGGGAGTTTGAAGCTAAGAAATGGTTGAGAAGGCAAAAGATTTTTCGCAATTCTGCTGCTCCGAACGCTTAACCAGAATGGCTTAGGGAAAAAATACACATACCGTTGTAATCGGGCGAGTTTCTACTTTCAGATACATAAGGAATTTTTGGGTTAAGTCAATCCGTTCGCGAGATATGGGAGTTTGAAGCTAAGAAATGGTTTAGAAGGCAACAAATTTTTCGCAATTCTGCTGCACCAAACGCTTAACCAGAATGGGCTAGGGAAAAAATACACATACCGTTGTAATCGGGCGAGTTTCTACTTTCAGACGCAACAGGAATTTTTGGGTTAGGTCAATCCGTTCGCGAGATATGGGAGTTTGAAGACAAGAAATGGTTGAGAAGGCAAAAAATTTTTCGCAATTTTGCTGCTCCAAAGGCTTAACCAGAATGCCCTAGGGAAAAAATACACATACCGTTGTAATCGGGCGAGTTTCTTCTTTCAGATGCATAAGGAATTTTTGGGTTAGGTCAATCCGTTCGCGAGATATGGGAGTTTGAAGACAAGAAATGGTAGAGAAGGCAAAAAATTTATCGCAATTTTGCTGCTCCAAACGCTTAACCAGAATGCCCTAGGGAAAAAATACACATACCGTTGTAATCGGGCGAGTTTCTACATTCAGATACAATAGGAATTTTTGGGTTCTGTCAATCCGTTCGCGAGATACGGGACTTTGAAGCTAATAAATGGTTGACAAGACAACAAATTTTTCGCACTTCTGCTGCTCCAATCGCTTAACCAGAATGGCCTATGGAAAAAATACGTATACCGTTGTAATCGGGCGAGTTTCTACTTTCAGATGCAATAGGAATTTTTGGGTTAGGTCTATCCGTTCGCGAGATATGGGAGTTTGAAGCCAAGAAATGGTTGAGAAGGCAAAAAATTTTTCGAAAATGTGCTGCTCCAAACGCTTAACCAGAATGCCCTAGGGAAAAAATACACATACCGTTGTAATCGGGCGAGTTTCTACTTTCAGATACATAAGGAATTTTTGGGTGAGGTCAATCCGTTCGCGAGATATGGGACTTTGAAGCTAAGAAATGGTTGAGATGGCAACAAATTTTTCGCAATTCTGCTGCTCCAAACGCTTAACCAGAATGGCCTAGGGAAAAAATACGTATACCGTTGTAATCGGGCGAGTTTCTACTTTCAGATGCAATAGGAATTTTTGGGTTAGGTCTATCCGTTCGAGAGATATGGGAGTTTGAAGCCAAGAAATGGTTGAGAAGGCAAAAAATTTTTCGAAAATCTGCTGCTCCAAACGCTTAACCAGAATGCCCTAGGGAAAAAATACACATACCGTTGTAATCGGGCGAGTTTCTACTTTCAGTTACAATAGGAATTTTTGGGTTCGGTCAATCCGTTCGCGAGATATGGGACATTGAAGCTAAGAAATGGTTGACAAGACAACAAATTTTTCGAACTTCTGCTGCTCCAATCGTTTAACCAGAATGCCCTAGGGGTAAAATACACGTACCGTTGTAATCGGGCGAGTTTCTACTTTCAAATGCAATAGGAATTTTTGGTTCGGACAATCCGTTCGCGAGATATGAGAGTTTGAAGCTAAGAAATGGTTGAGTAGGCAAAAAATTTTTCGCAATTCTGCTGCTCCAAACGCTTAACCAGAATGGGCTAGGGAAGAAATACACATACCGTTGTAATCGGGCGAGTTTCTACTTTCAGACGCAACAGGAATTTTTGGGTTAGGTCAATCCGTTCGCGAGATATGGGAGTTTGAAGACAAGAAATGGTTGAGAAGGCAAAAAATTTTTCGCAATTCTGCTGCTCCGAACGCTTAACCAGAATGCCTTAGGGAAAAAATACACATACCGTTGTAATCGGGCGAGATTCTACTTTCAGATACATAAGGAATTTTTGGGTTAGGTCAATCCGTTCGCGAGATATGGGAGTTTGAAGCTAAGAAATGGTTGAGAAGGCAAAAGATTTTTCGCAATTCTGCTGCTCCGAACGCTTAACCAGAATGGCTTAGGGAAAAAATACACATACCGTTGTAATCGGGCGAGTTTCTACTTTCAGATACATAAGGAATTTTTGGGTTAAGTCAATCCGTTCGCGAGATATGGGAGTTTGAAGCTAAGAAATGGTTTAGAAGGCAACAAATTTTTCGCAATTCTGCTGCACCAAACGCTTAACCAGAATGGGCTAGGGAAAAAATACACATACCGTTGTAATCGGGCGAGTTTCTACTTTCAGACGCAACAGGAATTTTTGGGTTAGGTCAATCCGTTCGCGAGATATGGGAGTTTGAAGACAAGAAATGGTTGAGAAGGCAAAAAATTTTTCGCAATTTTGCTGCTCCAAAGGCTTAACCAGAATGCCCTAGGGAAAAAATACACATACCGTTGTAATCGGGCGAGTTTCTTCTTTCAGATGCATAAGGAATTTTTGGGTTAGGTCAATCCGTTCGCGAGATATGGGAGTTTGAAGACAAGAAATGGTAGAGAAGGCAAAAAATTTATCGCAATTTTGCTGCTCCAAACGCTTAACCAGAATGCCCTAGGGAAAAAATACACATACCGTTGTAATCGGGCGAGTTTCTACATTCAGATACAATAGGAATTTTTGGGTTCTGTCAATCCGTTCGCGAGATACGGGACTTTGAAGCTAATAAATGGTTGACAAGACAACAAATTTTTCGCACTTCTGCTGCTCCAATCGCTTAACCAGAATGGCCTAGGGAAAAAATACGTATACCGTTGTAATCGGGCGAGTTTCTACTTTCAGATGCAATAGGAATTTTTGGGTTAGGTCTATCCGTTCGCGAGATATGGGAGTTTGAAGCCAAGAAATGGTTGAGAAGGCAAAAAATTTTTCGAAAATGTGCTGCTCCAAACGCTTAACCAGAATGCCCTAGGGAAAAAATACACATACCGTTGTAATCGGGCGAGTTTCTACTTTCAGATACATAAGGAATTTTTGGGTGAGGTCAATCCGTTCGCGAGATATGGGAGTTTGAAGCTAAGAAATGGTTGAGAAGACAACAAATTTTTCGCAAATCTGCTGCTCCAAACGCTTATCCAGAATGGCCTAGGGAAAAAATACGCATACCGTTGTAATCGGGCGAGTTTCTACTTTCAGACGCAACAGGAATTTTTGGGTTAGGTCAATCCGTTCGCGAGATATGGGAGTTTGAAGACAAGAAATGGTTGAGAAGGCAAAAAATTTTTCGAAAATCTGCTGCTCCAAACGCTTAACCAGAATGCCCTAGGGAAAAAATACACATACCGTTGTAATCGGGCGAGTTTCTACTTTCAGTTACAATAGGAATTTTTGGGTTCGGTCAATCCGTTCGCGAGATATGGGACATTGAAGCTAAGAAATGGTTGACAAGACAACAAATTTTTCGAACTTCTGCTGCTCCAATCGTTTAACCAGAATGCCCTAGGGGTAAAATACACGTACCGTTGTAATCGGGCGAGTTTCTACTTTCAAATGCAATAGGAATTTTTGGTTCGGACAATCCGTTCGCGAGATATGAGAGTTTGAAGCTAAGAAATGGTTGAGTAGGCAAAAAATTTTTCGCAATTCTGCTGCTCCAAACGCTTAACCAGAATGGGCTAGGGAAGAAATACACATACCGTTGTAATCGGGCGAGTTTCTACTTTCAGACGCAACAGGAATTTTTGGGTTAGGTCAATCCGTTCGCGAGATATGGGAGTTTGAAGACAAGAAATGGTTGAGAAGGCAAAAAATTTTTCGCAATTCTGCTGCTCCGAACGCTTAACCAGAATGCCTTAGGGAAAAAATACACATACCGTTGTAATCGGGCGAGATTCTACTTTCAGATACATAAGGAATTTTTGGGTTAGGTCAATCCGTTCGCGAGATATGGGAGTTTGAAGCTAAGAAATGGTTGAGAAGGCAAAAGATTTTTCGCAATTCTGCTGCTCCGAACGCTTAACCAGAATGGCTTAGGGAAAAAATACACATACCGTTGTAATCGGGCGAGTTTCTACTTTCAGATACATAAGGAATTTTTGGGTTAAGTCAATCCGTTCGCGAGATATGGGAGTTTGAAGCTAAGAAATGGTTTAGAAGGCAACAAATTTTTCGCAATTCTGCTGCACCAAACGCTTAACCAGAATGGGCTAGGGAAAAAATACACATACCGTTGTAATCGGGCGAGTTTCTACTTTCAGACGCAACAGGAATTTTTGGGTTAGGTCAATCCGTTCGCGAGATATGGGAGTTTGAAGACAAGAAATGGTTGAGAAGGCAAAAAATTTTTCGCAATTTTGCTGCTCCAAAGGCTTAACCAGAATGCCCTAGGGAAAAAATACACATACCGTTGTAATCGGGCGAGTTTCTTCTTTCAGATGCATAAGGAATTTTTGGGTTAGGTCAATCCGTTCGCGAGATATGGGAGTTTGAAGACAAGAAATGGTAGAGAAGGCAAAAAATTTATCGCAATTTTGCTGCTCCAAACGCTTAACCAGAATGCCCTAGGGAAAAAATACACATACCGTTGTAATCGGGCGAGTTTCTACATTCAGATACAATAGGAATTTTTGGGTTCTGTCAATCCGTTCGCGAGATACGGGACTTTGAAGCTAATAAATGGTTGACAAGACAACAAATTTTTCGCACTTCTGCTGCTCCAATCGCTTAACCAGAATGGCCTAGGGAAAAAATACGTATACCGTTGTAATCGGGCGAGTTTCTACTTTCAGATGCAATAGGAATTTTTGGGTTAGGTCTATCCGTTCGCGAGATATGGGAGTTTGAAGCCAAGAAATGGTTGAGAAGGCAAAAAATTTTTCGAAAATGTGCTGCTCCAAACGCTTAACCAGAATGCCCTAGGGAAAAAATACACATACCGTTGTAATCGGGCGAGTTTCTACTTTCAGATACATAAGGAATTTTTGGGTGAGGTCAATCCGTTCGCGAGATATGGGAGTTTGAAGCTAAGAAATGGTTGAGAAGACAACAAATTTTTCGCAAATCTGCTGCTCCAAACGCTTATCCAGAATGGCCTAGGGAAAAAATACGCATACCGTTGTAATCGGGCGAGTTTCTACATTCAGATACAATAGGAATTTTTGGGTTCTGTCAATCCGTTCGCGAGATACGGGACTTTGAAGCTAATAAATGGTTGACAAGACAACAAATTTTTCGCACTTCTGCTGCTCCAATCGCTTAACCAGAATGGCCTAGGGAAAAAATACGTATACCGTTGTAATCGGGCGAGTTTCTACTTTCAGATGCAATAGGAATTTTTGGGTTAGGTCTATCCGTTCGCGAGATATGGGAGTTTGAAGCCAAGAAATGGTTGAGAAGGCAAAAAATTTTTCGAAAATGTGCTGCTCCAAACGCTTAACCAGAATGCCCTAGGGAAAAAATACACATACCGTTGTAATCGGGCGAGTTTCTACTTTCAGTTACAATAGGAATTTTTGGGTTCGGTCAATCCGTTCGCGAGATATGGGACATTGAAGCTAAGAAATGGTTGACAAGACAACAAATTTTTCGCAATTCTGCTGCTCCAATCGTTTAACCAGAATGCCCTAGGGTTAAAATACACGTACCGCTGTAATCGGGCGAGTTTCTACTTTCAGATGCAATAGGAATTTTTTGGTTAGGTCTATCCGTTCGCGAGATATGGGAGTTTGAAGCCAAGAAATGGTTGAGAAGGCAACAAATTTTTCGAAAATCTGCTGCTCCAAACGCTTAACCAGAATGCCCTAGGGAAAAAATACACATACCGTTGTAATCGGGCGAGTTTCTACTTTCAGCTACAATAGGAATTTTTGGGTTCGGTCAATCCGTTCGCGAGATATGGGACATTGAAGCTAAGAAATGGTTGACAAGACAACAAATTTTTCGCACTTCTGCTGCTCCAATCGTTTAACCAGAATGCCCTAGGGGTAAAATACACGTACCGTTGTAATCGGGCGAGTTTCTACTTTCAAATGCAATAGGAATTTTTGGGTTAGGACAATCCGTTCGCGAGATATGAGAGTTTGAAGCTAAGAAATGGTTGAGTAGGCAAAAAATTTTTCGAAAATCTGCTGCTCCAAACGCTTAACCAGAATGCCCTAGGGAAAAAATACACATACCGTTGTAATCGGGCGAGTTTCTACTTTCAGTTACAATAGGAATTTTTGGGTTCGGTCAATCCGTTCGCGAGATATGGGACATTGAAGCTAAGAAATGGTTGACAAGACAACAAATTTTTCGCACTTCTGCTGCTCCAAACGCTTAACCAGAATGGCCTAGGGAAAAAATACGCATACCGTTGTAATCGGGCGAGTTTCTACATTCAGATACAATAGGAATTTTTGGGTTCTGTCAATCCGTTCGCGAGATACGGGACTTTGAAGCTAATAAATGGTTGACAAGACAACAAATTTTTCGCACTTCTGCTGCTCCAATCGCTTAACCAGAATGCCCTAGGGGAAAAATACACGTACCGTTGTAATCGGGAGCGTTTCTACTTTCAGATGCATAAGGAATTTTTGGGTTAGTTCAATCCGTTCGCTAGATATGGGAGTTTGAAGACAAGAAATGGTTGAGAAGGCAAAAAATTTTTCGCAATTCTGCTGCTCCGAACGCTTAACCAGAATGCCTTAGGGAAAAAATACACATACCGTTGTAATCGGGCGAGTTTCTACTTTCAGATACATAAGGAATTTTTGGGTTAGGTCAATCCGTTCGCGAGATATGGGAGTTTGAAGCTAAGAAACGGTTGAGAAGGCAAAAGATTTTTCGCAATTCTGCTGCTCCGAACGCTTAACCAGAATGCCTTAGGGAAAAAATACACATACCGTTGTAATCGGGCGAGTTTCTACTTTCAGATACATAAGGAATTTTTGGGTTAAGTGAATCCGTTCGCGAGATATGGGAGTTTGAAGCTAAGAAATGGTTTAGAAGGCAACAAATTTTTCGCAATTCTGCTGCACCAAACGCTTAACCAGAATGGGCTAGGAAAAAAATACACATACCGTTGTAATCGGGCGAGTTTCTACTTTCAGACGCAACAGGAATTTTTGGGTTAGGTCAATCCGTTCGCGAGATATGGGAGTTTGAAGACAAGAAATGGTTGAGAAGGCAAAAAATTTTTCGCAATTTTGCTGCTCCAAAGGCTTAACCAGAATGCCCTAGGGAAAAAATACACATACCGTTGTAATCGGGCGAGTTTCTACATTCAAATGCAATAGGAATTTTTGGGTTAGGTCAATCCGTTCGCGAGATATGAGAGTTTGAAGCTAAGAAATGGTTGAGAAGACAACAAATTTTTCGCAAATCTGCTGCTCCAAACGCTTAACCAGAATGGCCTAGGGAAAAAATACACATACCGTTGTAATCGGGCGAGTTTCTGCTTTCAGATACAATAGGAATTTTTGGGTTCGGACAATCCGTTCGCGAGATATGGGACTTTGAAGCTAAGAAATGGTTGACAAGACAACAAATTTTTCGCAATTTTGCTGCTCCAAAGGCTTAACCAGAATGCCCTAGGGAAAAAATACACATACCGTTGTAATCGGGCGAGTTTCTTCTTTCAGATGCATGAGGAATTTTTGGGTTAGGTCAATCCGTTCGCGAGATATGGGAGTTTGAAGACAAGAAATGGTTGAGAAGGCAAAAAATTTTTCGCAATTTTGCTGCTCCAAACGCTTAACCAGAATGCCCTAGGGAAAAAATACACATACCGTTGTAATCGGGCGAGTTTCTACATTCAAATGCAATAGGAATTTTTGGGTTAGGTCAATCCGTTCGCGAGATATGAGAGTTTGAAGCTAAGAAATGGTTGAGAAGACAACAAATTTTTCGCAAATCTGCTGCTCCAAACGCTTAACCAGAATGGCCTAGGGAAAAAATACACATACCGTTGTAATCGGGCGAGTTTCTGCTTTCAGATACAATAGGAATTTTTGGGTTCGGACAATCCGTTCGCGAGATATGGGACTTTGAAGCTAAGTAATGGTTGACAAGACAACAAATTTTTCGCAATTCTGCTGCTCCAATCGCTTAACCAGAATGGCCTAGGGAGAAAATACACATACCGTTGTAATCGGGCGAGTTTCTACTTTCAGATGCAATAGGAATTTTTGGGTTTGGTCAATCCGTTCGCGAGATATGGGTCTTTGAAGCTAAGAAATGGTTGAGAAGGCAACAAATTTTTCGCAATTCTGCTGCTCCAAACGCTTAACCAGAATGGCCTAGGGAAAAAATACGTATACCGTTGTAATCGGGCGAGTTTCTACCTTCAGATGCAATAGGAATTTTTGGGTTAGGTCTATCCGTTCGAGAGATATGGGAGTTTGAAGCCAAGAAATGGTTGAGAAGGCAAAAAATTTTTCGAAAATCTGCTGCTCCAAACGCTTAACCAGAATGCCCTAGGGAAAAAATACACATACCGTTGTAATCGGGCGAGTTTCTACTTTCAGTTACAATAGGAATTTTTGGGTTCGGTCAATCCGTTCGCGAGACATGGGACATTGAAGCTAAGAAATGGTTGACAAGACAACAAATTTTTCGAACTTCTGCTGCTCCAATCGTTTAACCAGAATGCCCTAGGGGTAAAATACACGTACCGTTGTAATCGGGCGAGTTTCTACTTTCAAATGCAATAGGAATTTTTGGTTAGGACAATCCGTTCGCGAGATATGAGAGTTTGAAGCTAAGAAATGGTTGAGTAGGCAAAAAATTTTTCGCAATTCTGCTGCTCCAAACGCTTAACCAGAATGGGCTAGGGAAGAAATACACATACCGTTGTAATCGGGCGAGTTTCTACTTTCAGACGCAACAGGAATTTTTGGGTTAGGTCAATCCGTTCGCGAGATATGGGAGTTTGAAGACAAGAAATGGTTGAGAAGGCAAAAAATTTTTCGCAATTCTGCTGCTCCGAACGCTTAACCAGAATGCCTTAGGGAAAAAATACACATACCGTTGTAATCGGGCGAGATTCTACTTTCAGATACATAAGGAATTTTTGGGTTAGGTCAATCCGTTCGCGAGATATGGGAGTTTGAAGCTAAGAAATGGTTGAGAAGGCAAAAGATTTTTCGCAATTCTGCTGCTCCGAACGCTTAACCAGAATGGCTTAGGGAAAAAATACACATACCGTTGTAATCGGGCGAGTTTCTACTTTCAGATACATAAGGAATTTTTGGGTTAAGTCAATCCGTTCGCGAGATATGGGAGTTTGAAGCTAAGAAATGGTTTAGAAGGCAACAAATTTTTCGCAATTCTGCTGCACCAAACGCTTAACCAGAATGGGCTAGGGAAAAAATACACATACCGTTGTAATCGGGCGAGTTTCTACTTTCAGACGCAACAGGAATTTTTGGGTTAGGTCAATCCGTTCGCGAGATATGGGAGTTTGAAGACAAGAAATGGTTGAGAAGGCAAAAAATTTTTCGCAATTTTGCTGCTCCAAAGGCTTAACCAGAATGCCCTAGGGAAAAAATACACATACCGTTGTAATCGGGCGAGTTTCTTCTTTCAGATGCATAAGGAATTTTTGGGTTAGGTCAATCCGTTCGCGAGATATGGGAGTTTGAAGACAAGAAATGGTAGAGAAGGCAAAAAATTTATCGCAATTTTGCTGCTCCAAACGCTTAACCAGAATGCCCTAGGGAAAAAATACACATACCGTTGTAATCGGGCGAGTTTCTACATTCAAATGCAATAGGAATTTTTGGGTTAGGTCAATCCGTTCGTGAGATATGAGAGTTTGAAGCTAAGAAATGGTTGAGAAGACAACAAATTTTTCGCAAATCTGCTGCTCCAAACGCTTAACCAGTATGGCCTAGGGAAAAAATACGCATACCGTTGTAATCGGGCGAGTTTCTACATTCAGATACAATAGGAATTTTTGGGTTCTGTCAATCCGTTCGCGAGATACGGGACTTTGAAGCTAAGAAATGGTTGAAAAGACAACAAATTTTTCGCACTTCTGCTGCTCCAATCTCTTAACCAGAATGCCCTAGGGGAAAAATACACGTACCGTTGTAATCGGGCGAGTTTCTTCTTTCAGATGCATAAGGAATTTTTGGGTTAGGTCAATCCGTTCGCGAGATATGGGAGTTTGAAGACAAGAAATGGTTGAGAAGGCAAAAAATTGTTCGCAATTCAGCTGCTCCAAACGCTTATCCAGAATGGCCTAGGGAAAAAATACGCATACCGTTGTAATCGGGCACGTTTCTACTTTCAGATACAATAGGAATTTTTGGGTTCGTTCAATCCGTTCGCGAGATATGGGACTTTGAAGCTAAGAAATGGTTGACAAGACAACAAATTTTTCGCAATTCTGCTGCTCCAATCGCTTAACCAGAATGGCCTAGGGGAAAAATACACGTACCGTTGTAATCGGGCGAGTTTCTTCTTTCAGATTCATAAGGAATTTTTGGGTTAGGTCAATCCGTTCGCGAGATATGGGAGTTTGAAGACAAGAAATGGTTGAGAAGGCAAAAAATTTTTCGCAATTCTGCTGCTCCGAACGCTTAACCAGAATGCCTTAGGGAAAAAATACACATACCGTTGTAATCGGGCGAGTTTCTACTTTCAGATACATAAGGAATTTTTGGGTTAGGTCAATCCGTTCGCGAGATATGGGAGTTTGAAGCTAAGAAACGGTTGAGAAGGCAAAAGATTTTTCGCAATTCTGCTGCTCCGAACGCTTAACCAGAATGCCTTAGGGAAAAAATACACATACCGTTGTAATCGGGCGAGTTTCTACTTTCAGATACATAAGGAATTTTTGGGTTAAGTGAATCCGTTCGCGAGATATGGGAGTTTGAAGCTAAGAAATGGTTTAGAAGGCAACAAATTTTTCGCAATTCTGCTGCACCAAACGCTTAACCAGAATGGGCTAGGAAAAAAATACACATACCGTTGTAATCGGGCGAGTTTCTACTTTCAGACGCAACAGGAATTTTTGGGTTAGGTCAATCCGTTCGCGAGATATGGGAGTTTGAAGACAAGAAATGGTTGAGAAGGCAAAAAATTTTTCGCAATTTTGCGGCTCCAAAGGCTTAACCAGAATGCCCTAGGGAAAAAATACACATACCGTTGTAATCGGGCGAGTTTCTTCTTTCAGATGCATGAGGAATTTTTGGGTTAGGTCAATCCGTTCGCGAGATATGGGAGTTTGAAGACAAGAAATGGTTGAGAAGGCAAAAAATTTTTCGCAATTTTGCTGCTCCAAACGCTTAACCAGAATGCCCTAGGGAAAAAATACACATACCGTTGTAATCGGGCGAGTTTCTACATTCAAATGCAATAGGAATTTTTGGGTTAGGTCAATCCGTTCGCGAGATATGAGAGTTTGAAGCTAAGAAATGGTTGAGAAGACAACAAATTTTTCGCAAATCTGCTGCTCCAAACGCTTAACCAGAATGGCCTAGGGAAAAAATACACATACCGTTGTAATCGGGCGAGTTTCTGCTTTCAGATACAATAGGAATTTTTGGGTTCGGACAATCCGTTCGCGAGATATGGGACTTTGAAGCTAAGAAATGGTTGACAAGACAACAAATTTTTCGCAATTTTGCTGCTCCAAAGGCTTAACCAGAATGCCCTAGGGAAAAAATACACATACCGTTGTAATCGGGCGAGTTTCTTCTTTCAGATGCATGAGGAATTTTTGGGTTAGGTCAATCCGTTCGCGAGATATGGGAGTTTGAAGACAAGAAATGGTTGAGAAGGCAAAAAATTTTTCGCAATTTTGCTGCTCCAAACGCTTAACCAGAATGCCCTAGGGAAAAAATACACATACCGTTGTAATCGGGCGAGTTTCTACATTCAAATGCAATAGGAATTTTTGGGTTAGGTCAATCCGTTCGCGAGATATGAGAGTTTGAAGCTAAGAAATGGTTGAGAAGACAACAAATTTTTCGCAAATCTGCTGCTCCAAACGCTTAACCAGAATGGCCTAGGGAAAAAATACACATACCGTTGTAATCGGGCGAGTTTCTGCTTTCAGATACAATAGGAATTTTTGGGTTCGGACAATCCGTTCGCGAGATATGGGACTTTGAAGCTAAGAAATGGTTGACAAGACAACAAATTTTTCGCAATTCTGCTGCTCCAATCGCTTAACCAGAATGGCCTAGGGGAAAAATACACGTACCGTTGTAATCGGGCGAGTTTCTACTTTCAGACGAAATAGGCGTTTTTGGGTTAGGTCAATCCGTTCGCGAGATATGGGAGTTTGAAGCTAAGAAATGGTTGAGAAGACAACAAATTTTTCGCAATTCTGCTGCTGCAAACGCTTAACCAGAATGGCCTAGGGAAAAAATACACATACCGTTGTAATCGGGCGAGTTTCTACTTTCAGATGCAATAGGAATTTTTGGGTTTGGTCAATCCGTTCGCGAGATATGGGACTTTGAAGCTAAGAAATGGTTGAGAAGGCAACAAATTTTTCGCAATTCTGCTGCTCCAAACGCTTAACCAGAATGGCCTAGGGAGAAAATACACATACCGTTGTAATCGGGCGAGTTTCTACTTTCAGATGCAATAGGAATTTTTGGGTTTGGTCAATCCGTTCGCGAGATATGGGACTTTGAAGCTAAGAAATGGTTGAGAAGGCAACAAATTTTTCGCAATTCTGCTGCTCCAAACGCTTAACCAGAATGGCCTAGGGAAAAAATACGTATACCGTTGTAATCGGGCGAGTTTCTACTTTCAGATGCAATAGGAATTTTTGGGTTAGGTCTATCCGTTCGAGAGATATGGGAGTTTGAAGCCAAGAAATGGTTGAGAAGGCAAAAAATTTTTCGAAAATCTGCTGCTCCAAACGCTTAACCAGAATGCCCTAGGGAAAAAATACACATACCGTTGTAATCGGGCGAGTTTCTACTTTCAGTTACAATAGGAATTTTTGGGTTCGGTCAATCCGTTCGCGAGATATGGGACATTGAAGCTAAGAAATGGTTGACAAGACAACAAATTTTTCGAACTTCTGCTGCTCCAATCGTTTAACCAGAATGCCCTAGGGGTAAAATACACGTACCGTTGTAATCGGGCGAGTTTCTACTTTCAAATGCAATAGGAATTTTTGGTTAGGACAATCCGTTCGCGAGATATGAGAGTTTGAAGCTAAGAAATGGTTGAGTAGGCAAAAAATTTTTCGCAATTCTGCTGCTCCAAACGCTTAACCAGAATGGGCTAGGGAAGAAATACACATACCGTTGTAATCGGGCGAGTTTCTACTTTCAGACGCAACAGGAATTGTTGGGTTAGGTCAATCCGTTCGCGAGATATGGGAGTTTGAAGACAAGAAATGGTTGAGAAGGCAAAAAATTTTTCGCAATTCTGCTGCTCCGAACGCTTAACCAGAATGCCTTAGGGAAAAAATACACATACCGTTGTAATCGGACGAGATTCTACTTTCAGATACATAAGGAATTTTTGGGTTAGGTCAATCCGTTCGCGAGATATGGGAGTTTGAAGCTAAGAAATGGTTGAGAAGGCAAAAGATTTTTCGCAATTCTGCTGCTCCGAACGCTTAACCAGAATGGCTTAGGGAAAAAATACACATACCGTTGTAATCGGGCGAGTTTCTACTTTCAGATACATAAGGAATTTTTGGGTTAAGTCAATCCGTTCGCGAGATATGGGAGTTTGAAGCTAAGAAATGGTTTAGAAGGCAAAAAATTGTTCGCAATTCTGCTGCTCCAAACGCTTAACCAGAATGCCCTAGGGAAAAAATACACATACCGATGTAATCGGGCGAGTTTCTACTTTCAAATGCAATAGGAATTTTTGGGTTAGGTCAATCCGTTCGCGAGATACGAGAGTTTGAAGCTAAGAAATGGTTGAGAAGACAAGAAATTTTTCGCAAATCTGCTGCTCCAAACGCTTATCCAGAATGGCCTAGGGAAAAAATACGCATACCGTTGTAATAGGGCACGTTTCTACTTTCAGATACAATAGGAATTTTTGGGTTCGGTCAATCCGTTCGCGAGATATGGGACTTTGAAGCTAAGAAATGGTTGACAAGACAACAAATTTTTCGCACTTCTGCTGCTCCAATCGCTTAACCAGAATGGCCTAGGGAATAAATACGCATACCGTTGTAATCGGGCGAGTTTCTACTTTCAGATACAATAGGAATTTTTGGGTTCGGTCAATCCGTTCGCGAGATATGGGACTTTGAAGCTAAGAAATGGTTGACAAGACAACAAATTTTTCGCACTTCTGCTGCTCCAATCGCTTAACCAGAATGCCCTAGGGGAAAAATACACGTACCGTTGTAATCGGGCGTGTTTCTTCTTTCAGATGCATAAGGAATTTTTGGGTTAGGTCAATCCGTTCGCGAGATATGGGAGTTTGAAGACAAGAAATGGTTGAGAAGGCAAAAAATTTTTCGCAATTCTGCTGCTCCAAACGCTTAACCAGAATGCCCTAGGGAAAAAATACACATACCGATGTAATCGGGCGAGTTTCTACTTTCAAATGCAATAGGAATTTTTCGGTTAGGTCAATCCGTTCGCGAGATATGAGAGTTTGAAGCTAAGAAATGGTTGAGAAGACAACAAATTTTTCGCAAATCTGCTGCTCCAAACGCTTATCCAGAATGGCCTAGGGAAAAAATACGTATACCGTTGTAATCGGGCACGTTTCTACTTTCAGATACAATAGGAATTTTTGGGTTCGGTCAATCCGTTCGCGAGACATGGGACTTTGAAGCTAAGAAATGGTTTAGAAGACAACAAACCTTTCGCAATTCTGCTGCACCAAACTCTTAACCAGAATGGGCTAGGGAAAAATACATATACCGTTGTAATCCGGCGAGTTTCTACATTCAGTTAAAATAGGAATTTTTGTGTTCGGTCAATCCGTTCGCGAGATATGGGACTTTGAAGCTAGGAAATGGTTGACAAGACAACAAATTTTTCGCACTTCTGCGGCTCCAATCGCTTAACCAGAATGCCCTAGGGGAAAAATACACGTACCGTTGTAATTGGGCTAGTTTTTTCTTTCAGATGCATAAGGAATTCTTAGGTTAGGTCAATCCGTTCGCGAGATATGGGAGTTTGAAGACAAGAAATGGTTGAGAAGGCAAAAAATTGTTCGCAATTCTGCTGCTCCAAACGCTTAACCAGAATGCCCTAGGGAAAAAATTCACATACCGATGTAATCGGGCGAGTTTCTACTTTCAAATGCAATAGGAATTTTTGGGTTAGGTCAATCCGTTCGCGAGATACGAGAGTTTGAAGCTAAGAAATGGTTGAGAAGACAAGAAATTTTTCGCAAATCTGCTGCTCCAAACGCTTATCCAGAAAGGCCTAGGGAAAAAATACGCATACCGTTGTAATAGGGCACGTTTCTACTTTCAGATACAATAGGAATTTTTGGGTTCGGTCAATCCGTTCGCGAGATATGGGACTTTGAAGCTAAGAAATGGTTGACAAGACAACAAATTTTTCGCACTTCTGCTGCTCCAATCGCTTAACCAGAGTGGCCTAGGGAATAAATACGCATACCGTTGTAATCGGGCGAGTTTCTACTTTCAGATACAATAGGAATTTTTGGGTTCGGTCAATCCGTTCGCGAGATATGGGACTTTGAAGCTACGACATGGTTGACCTGACAACAAATTTCTCGCACTTCTGCTGCTCCAATCGCTTAACCAGAATGCCCTAGGGGAAAAATACACGTACCGTTGTAATCGGGCGAGTTTCTACTTTCAGATGCATAAGGAATTTTTGGGTTAGGTCAATCCGTTCGCGAGATATGGGAGTTTGAAGCTAAGAAACGGTTTAGAAGACAACAAATCTTTTGCAATTCTGCTGCACCAAACGCTTAACCTGAATGGGCTAGGGAAAATACATATACCGTTGTAATCCGGCGAGTTTCTACATTCAGTTAAAATAGGAATTTTTGGGTTCGGTCAATCCGTTCGCGAGATATGGGACTTTGAAGCTAAGAAATGGTTGACAAGACAACAAATTTTTCGCACTTCTGCTGCTCCAATCGCTTAACCAGAATGCCCTACGGGAAAAATACACGTACCGTTGTAATCGGGCGAGTTTCTTCTTTCAGATGCATAAGGAATTTTTGGGTTAGGTCAATCCGTTCGCGAGATATGGGAGTTTGAAGACAAGAAATGGTTGAGAAGGCAAAAAATTGTTCGCAATTCTGCTGCTCCAAACGCTTAACCAGAATGGGCTAGGGAAAAAATACACATTCCGTTGTAATCGGGCGAGTTTCTACTTTCAGACGCAACAGGAATTTTTGGGTTAGGTCAATCCGTTCGCGAGATATGGGAGTTTGAAGACAAGAAATGGTTGAGAAGGCAAAAAATTTTTCGCAATTTTGCTGCTCCAAAGGCTTAACCAGAATGCCCTAGGGAAAAAATACACATACCGTTGTAATCGGGCGAGTTTCTTCTTTCAGATGCATAAGGAATTTTTGGGTTAGGTCAATCCGTTCGCGAGATATGGGAGTTTGAAGACAAGAAATGGTTGAGAAGGCAAAAAATTTATCGCAATTTTGCTGCTCCAAACGCTTAACCAGAATGCCCTAGGGAAAAAATACACATACCGTTGTAATCGGGCGAGTTTCTACATTCAAATGCAATAGGAATTTTTGGGTTAGGTCAATCCGTTCGCGAGATATGAGAGTTTGAAGCTAAGAAATGGTTGAGAAGACAACAAATTTTTCGCAAATCTGCTGCTCCAAACGCTTAACCAGTATGGCCTAGGGAAAAAATACACGTACCGTTGTAATCGGGCGAGTTCCTACATTCAGTTAAAATAGGAATTTTTGGGTTCGGTCAATCCGTTCGCGAGATATGGGACTTTGAAGCTAAGAAATGGTTGACAAGACAACAAATTTTTCGCACTTCGGCTGCTCCAATCGCTTAACCAGAATGCCCTAGGGGAAAAATACACGTACCGTTGTAATCGGGCGAGTTTCTTCTTTCAGATGCATAAGGAATTTTTGGGTTAGGTCAATCCGTTCGCGAGATATGGGAGTTTGAAGACAAGAAATGGTTGAGAAGGCAAAAAATTTTTCGCAATTCTGCTGCTCCAAACGCTTAACCAGAATGACCTAGGGAAAAAATACACATAACGATGTAATCGGGCGAGTTTCTACTTTCAAATGCAATAGGAATTTTTCGGTTAGGTCAATCCGTTCGCGAGATATGGGACTTTGAAGCTACGAAATGGTTGACCAGACAACAAATTTCTCGCACTTCTGCTGCTCCAATCGCTTAACCAGAATGCCCTAGGGGAAAAATACACGTACCGTTGTAATCGGGCGAGTTTCTACTTTCAGATGCATAAGGAATTTTTGGGTTAGGTCAATCCGTTCGCGAGATATGGGAGTTTGAAGCTAAGAAATGGTTTAGAAGACAACAAATCTTTCGCAATTCTGCTGCACCAAACGCTTAACCAGAATGGGCTAGGGAAAATACATATACCGTTGTAATCCGGCGAGTTTCTACATTCAGTTAAAATAGGAATTTTTGGGTTCGGTCAATCCGTTCGCGAGATATGGGACTTTGAAGCTAAGAAATGGTTGACAAGACAACAAATTTTTCGCACTTCTGCTGCTCCAATCGCTTAACCAGAATGCCCTAGGGGAAAAATACACGTACCGTTGTAATCGGGCGAGTTTCTTCTTTCAGATGCATAAGGAATTTTTGGGTTAGGTCAATCCGTTCGCGAGATATGGGAGTTTGAAGACAAGAAATGGTTGAGATGGCAAAAAATTGTTCGCAATTCTGCTGCTCCAGACGCTTAACCAGAATGCCCTAGGGAAAAAATACACATACCGATGTAATCGGGCGAGATTCTACTTTCAAATGCAATAGGAATTTTTGGGTTAGGTCAATCCGTTCGCGAGATATGGGAGTTTGAAGCTAAGAAATGGTTGAGAAGGCAAAAGATTTTTCGCAATTCTGCTGCTCCAAACGCTTAACCAGAATGGCTTAGGGAAAAAATACACATACCGTTGAAATCGGGCGAGTTTCTACTTTCTGATACATAAGGAATTTTTGGGTTAAGTCAATCCGTTCGCGAGATATGTGAGTTTGAAGCTAAGAAATGGTTTAGAAGGCAACAAATTTTTCGCAATTCTGCTGCACCAAACGCTTAACCAGAATGGGCTAGGGAAAAAATACACATACCGTTGTAATCGGGCGAGTTTCTACTTTCAGACGCAACAGGAATTTTTGGGTTAGGTCAATCCGTTCGCGAGATATGGGAGTTTGAAGACAAGAAATGGTTGAGAAGGCAAAAAATTTTTCGCAATTTTGCTGCTCCAAAGGCTTAACCAGAATGCCCTAGGGAAGAAATACACATACCGTTGTAATCGGGCGAGTTTCTTCTTTCAGATGCATAAGGAATTTTTGGGTTAGGTCAATCCGTTCGCGAGATATGGGAGTTTGAAGACAAGAAATGGTTGAGAAGGCAAAAAATTTATCGCAATTTTGCTGCTCCAAACGCTTAACCAGAATGCCCTAGGGAAAAAATACACATACCGTTGTAATCGGGCGAGTTTCTACATTCAAATGCAATAGGAATTTTTGGGTTAGGTCAATCCGTTCGCGAGATATGGGAGTTTGAAGACAAGAAATGGTTGAGAAGGCAAAAAATTGTTCGCAATTCTGCTGCTCCAAACGCTTATCCAGAATGGCCTAGGGAAAAAATACGCATACCGTTGTAATCGGGCACGTTTCTACTTTCAGATACAATAGGAATTTTTGGGTTCGGTCAATCCGTTCGCGAGATATGGGACTTTGAAGCTAAGAAATGGTTGACAAGACAACAAATTTTTCGCAATTCTGCTGCTCCAATCGCTTAACCAGAATGGCCTAGGGGAAAAATACACGTACCGTTGTAATCGGGCGAGTTTCTACTTTCAAATGCAATAGGAATTTTTGGGTTAGGTCAATCCGTTCGCGAGATATGAGAGTTTGAAGCTAAGAAATGGTTGAGAAGACAACAAATTTTTCGCAAATCTGCTGCTCCAAACGCTTAACCAGTATGGCCTAGGGAAAAAATACACGTACCGTTGTAATCGGGCGAGTTCCTACATTCAGTTAAAATAGGAATTTTTGGGTTCGGTCAATCCGTTCGCGAGATATGGGAGTTTGAAGACAAGAAATGGTTGAGAAGGCAAAAAATTTTTCGCAATTTTGCTGCTCCAAAGGCTTAACCAGAATGCCCTAGGGAAAAAATACACATACCGTTGTAATCGGGCGAGTTTCTTCTTTCAGATGCATAAGGAATTTTTGGGTTAGGTCAATCCGTTCGCGAGATATGGGAGTTTGAAGACAAGAAATGGTTGAGAAGGCAAAAAATTTATCGCAATTTTGCTGCTCCTAACGCTTAACCAGAATGCCCTAGGGAAAAAATACACATACCGTTGTAATCGGGCGAGTTTCTACATTCAAATGCAATAGGAATTTTTGGGTTAGGTCAATCCGTTCGCGAGATATGAGAGTTTGAAGCTAAGAAATGGTTGAGAAGACAACAAATTTTTCGCAAATCTGCTGCTCCAAACGCTTAACCAGTATGGCCTAGGGAAAAAATACGCATACCGTTGTAATCGGGCGAGTTTCTACATTCAGATACAATAGGAATTTTTGGGTTCTGTAAATCCGTTCGCGAGATATGGGACTTTGAAGCTAAGAAATGGTTGACAAGACAACAAATTTTTCGCACTTCTGCTGCTCCAATCGCTTAACCAGAATGCCCTAGGGGAAAAATACACGTACCGTTGTAATCGGGCGAGTTTCTTCTTTCAGATGCATAAGGAATTTTTGGGTTAGGTCAATCCGTTCGCGAGATATGGGAGTTTGAAGACAAGAAATGGTTGAGAAGGCAAAGAATTGTTCGCAATTCTGCTGCTCCAAACGCTTATCCAGAATGGCCTAGGGAAAAAATACGCATACCGTTGTAATCGGGCACGTTTCTACTTTCAGATACAATAGGAATTTTTGGGTTCGGTCAATCCGTTCGCGAGATATGGGACTTTGAAGCTAAGAAATGGTTGACAAGACAACAAATTTTTCGCAATTCTGCTGCTCCAATCGCTTAACCAGAATGGCCTAGGGGAAAAATACACGTACCGTTGTAATCGGGCGAGTTTCTACTTTCAAATGCAATAGGAATTTTTGGGTTAGGTCAATCCGTTCGCGAGATATGAGAGTTTGAAGCTAAGAAATGGTTGAGAAGACAACAAATTTTTCGCAAATCTGCTGCTCCAAACGCTTAACCAGTATGGCCTAGGGAAAAAATACACGTACCGTTGTAATCGGGCGAGTTCCTACATTCAGTTAAAATAGGAATTTTTGGGTTCGGTCAATCCGTTCGCGAGATATGGGACTTTGAAGCTAAGAAATGGTTGACAAGACAACAAATTTTTCGCACTTCTGCTGCTCCAATCGCTTAACCAGACTGCCCTAGGGGAAAAATACACGTACCGTTGGAATCGGGCGAGTTACTTCTTTCAGATGCATAAGGAATTTTTAGGTTAGGTCAATCCGTTCGCGAGATATGGGAGTTTGAAGACAAGAAATGGTTGAGAAGGCAAAAAATTGTTCGCAATTCTGCTGCTCCAAACGCTTAACCAGAATGCCCTAGGGAAAAAATACGCATACCGTTGTAATCGGGCACGTTTCTACTTTCAGATACAATAGGAATTTTTGGGTTCGGTCAATCCGTTCGCGAGATATGGGACTTTGAAGCTAAGAAATGGTTGACAAGACAACAAATTTTTCGCAATTCTGCTGCTCCAATCGCTTAACCAGAATGGCCTAGGGGAAAAATACACGTACCGTTGTAATCGGGCGAGTTTCTACTTTCAAATGCAATAGGAATTTTTGGGTTAGGTCAATCCGTTCGCGAGATATGAGAGTTTGAAGCTAAGAAATGGTTGAGGAGACAACAAATTTTTCGCAAATCTGCTGCTCCAAACGCTTAACCAGTATGGCCTAGGGAAAAAATACACGTACCGTTGTAATCGGGCGAGTTCCTACATTCAGTTAAAATAGGAATTTTTGGGTTCGGTCAATCCGTTCGCGAGATATGGGAGTTTGAAGACAAGAAATGGTTGAGAAGGCAAAAAATTTTTCGCAATTTTGCTGCTCCAAAGGCTTAACCAGAATGCCCTAGGGAAAAAATACACATACCGTTGTAATCGGGCGAGTTTCTACTTTCAAATGCAATAGGAATTTTTGGGTTAGGTCAATCCGTTCGCGAGATATGAGAGTTTGAAGCTAAGAAATGGTTGAGGAGACAACAAATTTTTCGCAAATCTGCTGCTCCAATCGCTTAACCAGAATGGCCTAGGGAATAAATACGCATACCGTTGTAATCGGGCGAGTTTCTACTTTCAGATACAATAGGAATTTTTGGGTTCGGTCAATCCGTTCGCGAGATATGGGACTTTGAAACTAAGAAATGGTTGACAAGACAACAAATTTTTCGCACTTCTGCTGCTCCAATCGCTTAACCAGAATGCCCTAGGGGAAAAATACACGTACCGTTGTAATCGGGCGAGTTTCTTCTTTCAGATGCATAAGGAATTTTTGGGTTCGGTCAATCCGTTCGCGAGATATGGGTCTTTGAAGCTAAGAAATGGTTGACAAGACAACAAATTTTTCGCACTTCTGCTGCTCCAATCGCTTAACCAGAATGGCCTAGGGAATAAATACGCATACCGTTGTAATCGGGCGAGTTTCTACTTTCAGATACAATAGGAATTTTTGGGTTCGGACAATCCGTTCGCGAGATATGGGACTTTGAAGCTAAGAAATGGTTGACAAGACAACAAATTTTTCGCAATTCTGCTGCTCCAATCGCTTAACCAGAATGGCCTAGGGGAAAAATACACGTACCGTTGTAATCGGGCGAGTTTCTACTTTCAGACGCAATGAGAATTTTTCGGTTAAGTCAATACGTTCGCGAGATATGGGAGTTTGAAGCTAAGAAATGGTTTAGAAGACAACAAATTTTTCGCAAATCTGCTGCTCCAAACGCTTATCCAGAATGGCCTAGGGAAAAAATACGCATACCGTTGTAATCGGGCGAGTTTCTACTTTCAGATACAATAGGAATTTTTGGGTTCGGTCAATCCGTTCTCGAGATATGGGACTTTGAAGCTAAGAAATGGTTGACAAGACAACAAATTTCTCGCACTTCTGCTGCTCCAATCGCTTAACCAGAATGCCCTAGGGGAAAAATACACGTACCGTTGTAATCGGGCGAGTTTCTACTTTCAGATGCATAAGGAGTTTTTGGGTTAGGTCAATCCGTTCGCGAGATATGGGAGTTTGAAGCTAAGAAATGGTTTAGAAGACAACAAATCTTTCGCAATTCTGCTGCACCAAACGCTTAACCAGAATGGGCTAGGGAAAATACATATACCGTTGTAATCCGGCGAGTTTCTACATTCAGTTAAAATAGGAATTTTTGGGTTCGGTCAATCCGTTCGCGAGATATGGGACTTTGAAGCTAAGAAATGGTTGACAAGACAACAAATTTTTCGCACTTCTGCTGCTCCAATCGCTTAACCAGAATGCCCTAGGGGAAAAATACACGTACCGTTGTAATCGGGCGAGTTTCTTCTTTCAGATGCATAAGGAATTTTTGGGTTAGGTCAATCCGTTCGCGAGATATGGGAGTTTGAAGACAAGAAATGGTTGCGAAGGCAAAAAATTGTTCGCAATTCTGCTGCTCCAAACGCTTAACCAGAATGCCCTAGGGAAAAAATACACATACCGAT
Organism: Ptiloglossa arizonensis; assembly: GCF_051014685.1. NCBI lineage: Eukaryota > Metazoa > Arthropoda > Insecta > Hymenoptera > Colletidae > Ptiloglossa > Ptiloglossa arizonensis. The sequence continues at coordinate 44,326 of NW_027479709.1, forward strand.
GTAATCGGGCGAGCTTCTACTTTCAAATGCAATAGGAATTTTTGGGTTAGGTCAATCCGTTCGCGACATATGGGAGTTTGAAACTAAGAAATGGTTGAGAAGACAACAAATTTTTCGCAAATCTGCTGCTCCAAACGCTTATCCAGAATGGCCTAGGGAAAAAATACGCATACCGTTGTAATCGGGCACGTTTCTACTTTCAGATACAATAGGAATTTTTGGGTTCGGTCAATCCGTACGCGAGATATGGGTCTTTGAAGCTAAGAAATGGTTGACAAGACAACAAATTTTTCGCACTTCTGCTGCTCCAATCGCTTAACCAGAATGGCCTAGGGAATAAATACGCATACCGTTGTAATCGGGCGAGTTTCTACTTTCAGATACAATAGGAATTTTTGGGTTCGGACAATCCGTTCGCGAGATATGGGACTTTGAAGCTAAGAAATGGTTGACAAGACAACAAATTTTTCGCAATTCTGCTGCTCCAATCGCTTAACCAGAATGGCCTAGGGGAAAAATACACGTACCGTTGTAATCGGGCGAGTTTCTACTTTCAGACGCAATAGGAATTTTTCGGTTAAGTCAATACGTTCGCGAGATATGGGAGTTTGAAGCTAAGAAATGGTTTAGAAGACAACAAATTTTTCGCAAATCTGCTGCTCCAAACGCTTATCCAGAATGGCCTAGGGAAAAAATACGCATACCGTTGTAATCGGGCGAGTTTCTACTTTCAGATACAATAGGAATTTTTGGGTTCGGTCAATCCGTTCGCGAGATATGGGACTTTGAAGATAAGAAATGGTTGACAAGACAACAAATTTCTCGCACTTCTGCTGCTCCAATCGCTTAACCAGAATGCCCTAGGGGAAAAATACACGTACCGTTGTAATCGGGCGAGTTTCTACTTTCAGACGCAATAGGAATTTTTCGGTTAAGTCAATCCGTTCGCGAGATATGGGAGTTTGAAGCTAAGAAATGGTTTAGAAGACAACAAATCTTTCGCAATTCTGCTGCACCAAACGCTTAACCAGAATGGGCTAGGGAAAAATACATATACCTTTGTCATCCGGCGAGATTCTACATTCAGTTAAAATAGGAATTTTTGGGTTCGGTCAATCCGTTCGCGAGATATGGGACTTTGAAGCTAAGAAATGGTTGACAAGACAACAAATTTTTCGCACTTCTGCTGCTCCAATCGCTTAACCAGAATGCCCTAGGGGAAAAATACACGTACCGTTGTAATCGGGCGAGTTTCTACTTTCACACGCAAGAGGAATTTTTGGGTTAGGTCAATCCGTTCGCGAGATATGGGAGTTTGAAGCAAAGAAATGGTTGAGAAGGCATAAAATTTTTCGCAATTCTGCTACTCCAAACGCTTAACCAGAATGGCCTAGGGAAAAAATACGCACACAGATGTAATCGTGCGAGCTTCTACTTTCAGATGCAATAGGAATTTTTGGGTTAGGTCAATCCGTTCGCGAGATATGGGAGTTTCAAGACTAGAAATGGTTGAGATGGCAACAAATTTTTCGCAATTCTGCTGCTCCAAACGCTTAACCAGAATGGCCTAGGAAAAAAATACACATACATTTGTAATCGGGCGAGTTTCTACTTTCAGATGCAATAGGAATTTTTGGGTTAGGTCAATCCGTTCGCGAGATATGGGAGCTTGAAGCTAAGAAATGGTTGAGAAGAGAACAAATTTTTCGCAATTCTGCTGCTCCAAACGCCTAACCCGAATGGCCTAGGGAAAAATTACGCATAACGTTGTAATCGGGCGAGTTTCTACTTTCAGACGCAGCAGGAATTTTTGGGTTAGGCCAATCCGTTCGCGAGATATGGGAGTTTGAAGCTAAGAAATGGTTGAGAAGACAACAAATTTTTCGCACTTCTGCTGCTCCAAACGCTTAACCAGAATGGCCTAGGGCAAAAATACGCACACAGTTGTAATCGGGCGAGTTTCTACTTTCAGATGCAATAGGAATTTTTGGGTTAGGTCAATCCGTTCGCGAGATATGGGAGTTTGAAGCCAAGAAATGGTTGAGAAGGCAAAAAATTTTTCGCAATTCTCCTGCTCCAAACGCTTAACCAGAATGGCCTAGGGAAACAATACACATACCGTTGTAATCGGGCGAGTTTCTAGTTTCAGATGCAATAGGAATTTTTGGGCTAGGTCAATCCGTTCCCGAGATATGGGAGTGTGAACTAAGAAATGGTTGAGAAGAGAACAAATTTTTCGCACTTCTGCTGCTCCAAACGGTTAACCAGAATGGCCTAGGGTAAAATTACGCATACCGTTGTAATCGGGCGAGTTTCTACTTTCAGACGCAGCAGGAATTTTTGGGTTAGGCCAATCCGTTCGCGAGATATGGGAGTTTGAAGCTAAGAAATGGTTGAGAAGACAACAAATTTTTCGCACTTCTGCTGCTCCAAACGCTTAACCAGAATGGCCTAGGGCAAAAATACACATACCGTTGTAATCGGGCGAGTTTCTACTTTCAGATGCAATAGCAATTTTTGGGTGAGGTCAATCCGTTCGCGAGATATGGGAGTTTGAAGCCAAGAAATGGTTGAGAAGGCAAAACATTTTTCGCAATTCTGCTGCTCCAAACGCTTAACCAGAATGGCCTAGGGAAAAAATACACATACCGTTGTAATCGGGCGAGTTTCTACTTTCAGATGCAATAGGAATTTTTGGGTTAGGTCAATCCGTTCCCGAGATATGGGAGTTTGAACTAAGAAATGGTTGAGAACAGAACAAATTTTTCGCAATTCTGCTGCTCCAAACGCTTAACCAAAATGGCCTAGGGAAAAAATACACATACCGTTGTAATCGGGCGAGTTTCTACTTTCACACGCAACAGGAATTTTTGGGTTAGGTCAATCCGTTCGCGAGATATGGGAGTTTGACGCCAAGGAATGGCTGAGAAGGCATAAAATTTTTCGCAATTCTGCTACTCCAAACGCTTAACCAGAATGGCCTAGGGGAAAAATACACATACCGTTGTAATCGGACGAGTTTCTACTTTCAAATGGAATAGGAATTTTTGGGTTAGGTCAATCCGTTCGCGAGATATGGGAGTTTCAAGACTAGAAATGGTTGAGAAGGCAACAAATTTTTCTCCATTCTGCTGCTCCAAACGCTTAACCAGAATGGCCTAGGGAAAAAATACACATACCGTTGTAATCGGGCGAGTTTCTACTTTCAGATGCAATAGGAATTTTTGGGTTAGGTCAATCCGCTCGCGAGATATGGGAGTTTGAAGCTAAGAAATGGTTGAGAAGACAACAAATTTGTCGCACTTCTGCTGCTCCAAACGCTTAACCAGAATGGCCAAAGGAAAAAATACACATACCGTTGTAATCGGGCGAGTTTCTACTTTCAGATGGAATAGGAGATTTTGGGTTAGGTCAATCCGTTCTCGAGATATGGGAGTTTGAAGCTAACAAATGGTTGAGAAGACAACAAATTTGTCGCACTTCTGCTGCTCCAAACGCTTAACCAGAATGGCCTAGGGAAAAATTACGCATACCGTTGTAATCGGGCGAGCTTCTACTTTCAGACGCAGCAGGAATTTTTGGGTTCGGGCAATCCGTTCGCGAGGTATGGGACTTTGAAGCTAAGAAATGGTTGAGAAGACAACAAATTTTTCGCAATTCTGCTGCTCCAAACGCTTAACCAGAATGGGCTAGGGGAAAAATACACGTACCGTTGTAATCGGGCGAGTTTCTTCTTTCAGATGCATAAGGAATTTTTGGGTTAGGTCAATCCGTTCGCGAGATATGGGAGTTTGAAGACAAGAAATGGTTGAGAAGGCAAAAAATTGTTCGCAATTCTGCTGCTCCAAACGCTTATCCAGAATGGCCTAGGGAAAAAATACGCATACCGTTGTAATCGGGCACGTTTCTACTTTCAGATACAATAGGAATTTTTGGGTTCGGTCAATCCGTTCGCGAGATATGGGACTTTGAAGCTAAGAAATGGTTGACAAGACAACAAATTTTTCGCACTTCTGCTGCTCCAATCGCTTAACCAGAATGGCCTAGGGAATAAATACGCATACCGTTGTAATCGGGCGAGTTTCTACTTTCAGATACAATAGGAATTTTTGGGTTCGGTCAATCCGTTCGCGAGATATGGGACTTTGAAGCTACGAAATGGTTGACCAGACAATAAATTTCTCGCACTTCTGCTGCTCCAATCGCTAAACCAGAATGCCCTAGGGGAAAAATACACGTACCGTTGTAATCGGGCGAGTTTCTACTTTCAGATGCATAAGGAATTTTTGGGTTAGGTCAATCCGTTCGCGAGATATGGGAGTTTGAAGCTAAGAAATGGTTTAGAAGACAACAAATCTTTCGCAATTCTGCTGCACCAAACGCTTAACCAGAATGGGCTAGGGAAAATACATATACCGTTGTAATCCGGCGAGTTTCTACATTCAGTTAAAATAGGAATTTTTGGGTTCGGTCAATCCGTTCGCGAGATATGGGACTTTGAAACTAAGAAATGGTTGACAAGACAACAAATTTTTCGCACTTCTGCTGCTCCAATCGATTAACCAGAATTCCCTAGGGGAAAAATACACGTACCGTTGTAATCGGGCGAGTTTCTTCTTTCAGATGCATAAGGAATTTTTGGGTTAGGTCAATCCGTTCGCGAGATATGGGAGTTTGAAGACAAGAAATGGTTGATAAGGCAAAAAATTGTTCGCAATTCTGCTGCTCCAAACGCTTAACCAGAATGCCCTAGGGGTAAAATACACGTACCGTTGTAATCGGGCGAGTTTCTACTTTCAAATGCAATAGGAATTTTTGGGTTAGGACAATCCGTTCGCGAGATATGAGAGTTTGAAGCTAAGAAATGGTTGAGTAGGCAAAAAATTTTTCGAAAATCTGCTGCTCCAAACGCTTAACCAGAATGCCCTAGGGAAAAAATACACATACCGTTGTAATCGGGCGAGTTTCTACTTTCAGTTACAATAGGAATTTTTGGGTTCGGTCAATCCGTTCGCGAGATATGGTACATTGAAGCTAAGAAATGGTTGACAAGACAACAAATTTTTCGCACTTCTGCTGCTCCAAACGCTTAACCAGAATGGCCTAGGGAAAAAATACGCATACCGTTGTAATCGGGCGAGTTTCTACATTCAGATACAATAGGAATTTTTGGGTTCTGTCAATCCGTTCGCGAGATACGGGACTTTGAAGCTAATAAATGGTTGACAAGACAACAAATTTTTCGCAATTCTGCTGCTCCAATCGCTTAACCAGAATGGCCTAGGGGAAAAATACACGTACCGTTGTAATCGGGCGAGTTTCTACTTTCAGACGCAATGGGAATTTTTCGGTTAAGTCAATACGTTCGCGAGATATGGGAGTTTGAAGCTAAGAAATGGTTTAGAAGACAACAAATTTTTCGCAAATCTGCTGCTCCAAACGCTTATCCAGAATGGCCTAGGGAAAAAATACGCATACCGTTGTAATCGGGCGAGTTTCTACTTTCAGATACAATAGGAATTTTTGGGTTCGGTCAATCCGTTCTCGAGATATGGGACTTTGAAGCTAAGAAATGGTTGACAAGACAACAAATTTCTCGCACTTCTGCTGCTCCAATCGCTTAACCAGAATGCCCTAGGGGAAAAATACACGTACCGTTGTAATCGGGCGAGTTTCTACTTTCAGATGCATAAGGAATTTTTGGGTTAGGACAATCCGTTCGCGAGATATGGGAGTTTGAAGCTAAGAAATGGTTTAGAAGACAACAAATCTTTCGCAATTCTGCTGCACCAAACGCTTAACCAGAATGGGCTAGGGAAAATACATATACCGTTGTAATCCGGCGAGTTTCTACTTTCACACGCAAGAGGAATTTTTGGGTTAGGTCAATCCGTTCGCGAGATATGGGAGTTTGAAGCAAAGAAATGGTTGAGAAGGCATAAAATTTTTCGCAATTCTGCTACTCTAAACGCTTAACCAGAATGGCCTAGGGAAAAAATACGCACACAGATGTAATCGTGCGAGCTTCTACTTTCAGAAGCAATAGGAATTTTTGGGTTAGGTCAATCCGTTCGCGAGATATGGGAGTTTCAAGACTAGAAATGGTTGAGATGGCAACAAATTTTTCGCAATTCTGCTGCTCCAAACGCTTAACCAGAATGGCCTAGGAAAAAAATACACATACCTTTGTAATCGGGCGAGTTTCTACTTTCAGATGCAATAGGAATTTTTGGGTTAGGTCAATCCGTTCGCGAGATATGGGAGCTTGAAGCTAAGAAATGGTTGAGAAGAGAACAAATTTTTCGCAATTCTGCTGCTCCAAACGCCTAACCAGAATGGCCTAGGGAAAAATTACGCATAACGTTGTAATCGGGCGAGTTTCTACTTTCAGACGCAGCAGGAATTTTTGGGTTAGGCCAATCCGTTCGCGAGATATGGGAGTTTGAAGCTAAGAAATGGTTGAGAAGACAACAAATTTTTCGCACTTCTGCTGCTCCAAACGCTTAACCAGAATGGCCTAGGGCAAAAATACGCACACAGTTGTAATCGGGCGAGTTTCTACTTTCAGATGCAATAGGAATTTTTGGGTTAGGTCAATCCGTTCGCGAGATATGGGAGTTTGAAGCCAAGAAATGGTTGAGAAGGCAAAAAATTTTTCGCAATTCTGCTGCTCCAAACGCTTAACCAGAATGGCCTAGGGAAAAAATACACATACCGTTGTAATCGGGCGAGTTTCTACTTTCAGATGCAATAGGAATTTTTGGGTTAGGTCAATCCGTTCCCGAGATATGGGAGTTTGAACTAAGAAATAGTTGAGAAGAGAACAAATTTTTCGCAATTCTGCTGCTCCAAACGCTTAACCAAAGTGGCCTAGGGAACAAAATACACATACCGTTGTAATCGGGCGAGTTTCTACTTTCACACGCAACAGGAATTTTTGGGTTAGGTCAATCCGTTCGCGAGATATGGGAGTTTGAAGCCAAGGAATGGCTGAGAAGGCATAAAATTTTTCGCAATTCTGCTACTCCAAAAGCTTAACCAGAATGGCCTAGGGGAAAAATACACATACCGTTGTAATCGGGCGAGTTTCTACTTTCAGATGGAATAGGAATTTTTGGGTTAGGTCAATCCGTTCGCGAGATATGGGAGTTTCAAGACTAGAAATGGTTGAGAAGGCAACAAATTTTTCTCCATTCTGCTGCTCCAAACGCTTAACCAGAATGGCCTAGGGAAAAAATACACATACCGTTGTAATCGGGCGAGTTTCTACTTTCAGATGCAATAGGAATTTTTGGGTTAGGTCAATCCGCTCGCGAGATATGGGAGTTTGAAGCTAAGAAATGGTTGAGAAGACAACAAATTTGTCGCACTTCTGCTGCTCCAAACGCTTAACCAGAATGGCCTAAGGCAAAAATACACATACCGTTGTAATCGGGCGAGTTTCTACTTTCAGATGGAATAGGAGTTTTTGGGTTAGGTCAATCCGTTCGCGAGATATGGGAGTTTCAAGACTAGAAATGGTTGAGAAGGCAACAAATTTTTCTCCATTCTGCTGCTCCAAACGCTTAACCAGAATGGCCTAGGGAAAAAATACACATACAGTTGTAATCGGGCGAGTTTCTGCTTTCAGATGCAATAGGAATTTTTGGGTTAGGTCAATCCGCTCGCGAGATATGGGAGTTTGAAGCTAACAAATGGTTGAGAAGACAACAAATTTGTCGCACTTCTGCTGCTCCAAACGCTTAACCAGAATGGCCTAGGGAAAAATTACGCATACCGTTGTAATCGGGCGAGTTTCTACTTTCAGACGCAGCAGGAATTTTTGGGTTCGGGCAATCCGTTCGCGAGGTATGGGACTTTGAAGCTAAGAAATGGTTGAGAAGACAACAAATTTTTCGCAATTCTGCTGCCCCAAACGCTTAACCAGAATGGGCTAGGGGAAAAATACACGTACCACTGTAATCGGGCGAGTTTCTTCTTTCAGATGCATAAGGAATTTTTGGGTTAGGTCAATCCGTTCGCGAGATATGGGAGTTTGAAGACAAGAAATGGTTGAGAAGGCAAAAAATTGTTCGCAATTCTGCTGCTCCAAACGCTTATCCAGAATGGCCTAGGGAAAAAATACGCATACCGTTGTAATCGGGCACGTTTCTACTTTCAGATACAATAGGAATTTTTGGGTTCGGTCAATCCGTTCGCGAGATATGGGACTTTGAAGCTAAGAAATGGTTGACAAGACAACAAATTTTTCGCAATTCTGCTGCTCCAATCGCTTAACCAGAATGGCCTAGGGGAAAAATACACGTACCGTTGTAATCGGGCGAGTTTCTACTTTCAAATGCAATAGGAATTTTTGGGTTAGGTCAATCCGTTCGCGAGATATGAGAGTTTGAAGCTAAGAAATGGTTGAGAAGACAACAAATTTTTCGCAAATCTGCTGCTCCAAACGCTTAACCAGTATGGCCTAGGGAAAAAATACACGTACCGTTGTAATCGGGCGAGTTCCTACATTCAGTTAAAATAGGAATTTTTGGGTTCGGTCGATCCGTTCGCGAGATATGGGACTTTGAAGCTAAGAAATGGTTGACAAGACAACAAATTTTTCGCACTTCTGCTGCTCCAATCGCTTAACCAGACTGCCCTAGGGGAAAAATACACGTACCGTTGTAATCGGGCGAGTTACTTCTTTCAGATGCATAAAGAATTTTTAGGTTAGGTCAATCCGTTCGCGAGATATGGGAGTTTGAAGACAAGAAATGGTTGAGAAGGCAAAAAATTGTTCGCAATTCTGCTGCTCCAAACGCTTAACCAGAATGCCCTAGGGAAAAAATACACATACCGATGTAATCGGGCGAGTTTCTACTTTCAAATGCAATAGGAATTTTTGGGTTAGGTCAATCCGTTCGCGAGATACGAGAGTTTGAAGCTAAGATATGGTTGAGAAGACAACAAATTTTTCGCAAATCTGCTGCTCCAAACGCTTATCCAGAAAGGCCTAGGGAAAAAATACGCATACCGTTGTAATCGGGCACGTTTCTACTTTCAGATACAATAGGAATTTTTGGGATCGGTCAATCCGTTCGCGAGATATGGGACTTTGAAGCTAAGAAATGGTTGACAAGACAACAAATTTTTCGCACTTCTGCTGCTCCAATCGCTTAACCAGAATGGCCTAGGGAATAAATACGCATACCGTTGTAATCGGGCGAGTTTCTACTTTCAGATACAATAGGAATTTTTGGGTTCGGTCAATCCGTTCTCGAGATATGGGACTTTGAAGCTAAGAAATGGTTGACAAGACAACAAATTTCTCGCACTTCTGCTGCTCCAATCGCTTAACCAGAATGCCCTAGGGGAAAAATACACGTACCGTTGTAATCGGGCGAGTTTCTACTTTCAGATGCATAAGGAATTTTTGGGTTAGGTCAATCCGTTCGCGAGATATGGGAGTTTGAAGCTAAGAAATGGTTTAGAAGACAACAAATCTTTCGCAATTCTGCTGCACCAAACGCTTAACCAGAATGGGCTAGGGAAAATACATATACCGTTGTAATCCGGCGAGTTTCTACATTCAGTTAAAATAGGAATTTTTGGGTTCGGTCAATCCGTTCGCGAGATGTGGGACTTTGAAGCTAAGAAATGGTTGACAAGACAACAAATTTTTCGCACTTCTGCTGCTCCAATCGCTTAACCAGAATGCCCTAGGGGAAAAATACACGTACCGTTGTAATCGGGCGAGTTTCTTCTTTCAGATGCATAAGGAATTTTTGGGTTAGGTCAATCCGTTCGCGAGATATGGGAGTTTGAAGACAAGAAATGGTTGCGAAGGCAAAAAATTGTTCGCAATTCTGCTGCTCCAAACGCTTAACCAGAATGCCCTAGGGAAAAAATACACATACCGATGTAATCGGGCGAGCTTCTACTTTCAAATGCAATAGGAATTTTTGGGTTAGGTCAATCCGTTCGCGACATATGGGAGTTTGAAGCTAAGAAATGGTTGAGAAGACAACAAATTTTTCGCAAATCTGCTGCTCCAAACGCTTATCCAGAATGGCCTAGGGAAAAAATACGCATACCGTTGTAATCGGGCACGTTTCTACTTTCAGATACAATAGGAATTTTTGGGTTCGGTCAATCCGTACGCGAGATATGGGTCTTTGAAGCTAAGAAATGGTTGACAAGACAACAAATTTTTCGCACTTCTGCTGCTCCAATCGCTTAACCAGAATGGCCTAGGGAATAAATACGCATACCGTTGTAATCGGGCGAGTTTCTACTTTCAGATACAATAGGAATTTTTGGGTTCGGACAATCCGTTCGCGAGATATGGGACTTTGAAGCTAAGAAATGGTTGACAAGACAACAAATTTTTCGCAATTCTGCTGCTCCAATCGCTTAACCAGAATGGCCTAGGGGAAAAATACACGTACCGTTGTAATCGGGCGAGTTTCTACTTTCAGACGCAATAGGAATTTTTCGGTTAAGTCAATACGTTCGCGAGATATGGGAGTTTGAAGCTAAGAAATGGTTTAGAAGACAACAAATTTTTCGCAAATCTGCTGCTCCAAACGCTTATCCAGAATGGCCTAGGGAAAAAATACGCATACCGTTGTAATCGGGCGAGTTTCTACTTTCAGATACAATAGGAATTTTTGGGTTCGGTCAATCCGTTCGCGAGATATGGGACTTTGAAGCTAAGAAATGGTTGACAAGACAACAAATTTCTCGCACTTCTGCTGCTCCAATCGCTTAACCAGAATGCCCTAGGGGAAAAATACACGTACCGTTGTAATCGGGCGAGTTTCTACTTTCAGAGGCAATAGGAATTTTTCGGTTAAGTCAATCCGTTCGCGAGATATGGGAGTTTGAAGCTAAGAAATGGTTTAGAAGACAACAAATTTTTCGCAAATCTGCTGCTCCAAACGCTTATCCAGAATGGCCTAGGGAAAAAATACGCATACCGTTGTAATCGGGCGAGTTTCTACTTTCAGATACAATAGGAATTTTTGGGTTAGGTCAATCCGTTCCCGAGATATGGGAGTGTGAACTAAGAAATGGTTGAGAAGAGAACAAATTTTTCGCAATTCTGCTGCTCCAAACGCTTAACCAAAATGGCCTAGGGAAAAAATACACATACCGTTGTAATCGGGCGAGTTTCTACTTTCACAGGCAAGAGGAATTTTTGGGTTAGGTCAATCCGTTCGCGAGATATGGGAGTTTGAAGCAAAGAAATGGTTGATAAGGCATAAAATTTTTCGCAATTCTGCTACTCCAAACGCTTAACCAGAATGGCCTAGGGAAAAAATACGCACACAGATGTAATCGTGCGAGCTTCTACTTTCAGATGCAATAGGAATTTTTGGGTTAGGTCAATCCGTTCGCGAGATATGGGAGTTTCAAGACTAGAAATGGTTGAGATGGCAACAAATTTTTCGCAATTCTGCTACTCCAAACGCTTAGCCAGAATGGCCTAGGAAAAAAATACACATACCTTTGTAATCGGGCGAGTTTCTACTTTCAGATGCAATAGGAATTTTTGGGTTAGGTCAATCCGTTCGCGAGATATGGGAGCTTGAAGCTAAGAAATGGTTGAGAAGAGAACAAATTTTTCGCAATTCTGCTGCTCCAAACGCCTAACCAGAATGGCCTAGGGAAAAATTACGCATAACGTTGTAATCGGGCGAGTTTCTACTTTCAGACGCAGCAGGAATTTTTGGGTTAGGCCAATCCGTTCGCGAGATATGGGAGTTTGAAGCTAAGAAATGGTTGAGAAGACAACAAATTTTTCGCACTTCTGCTGCTCCAAACGCTTAACCAGAATGGCCTAGGGCAAAAATACGCACACAGTTGTAATCGGGCGAGTTTCTACTTTCAGATGCAATAGGAATTTTTGGGTTAGGTCAATCCGTTCGCGAGATATGGGAGTTTGAAGCCAAGAAATGGTTGAGAAGGCAAAAAATTTTTCGCAATTCTCCTGCTCCAAACGCTTAACCAGAATGGCCTAGGGAAACAATACACATACCGTTGTAATCGGGCGAGTTTCTAGTTTCAGATGCAATAGGAATTTTTGGGTTAGGTCAATCCGTTCCCGAGATATGGGAGTGTGAACTAAGAAATGGTTGAGTAGAGAACAAATTTTTCGCAATTCTGCTACTCCAAACGCTTAACCAGAATGGCCTAGGGAAAAAATACACATACCGCTGTAGTCGGGCGTGTTTCTACTTTCAAATGCAATAGGAATTTTTGGGTTAGGTCAATCCGTTCGCGAGATATGGCAGTTTGAATCTAAGAAATGGTTGAGAAGACAACAAATTTGTCGCACTTCTGCTGCTCCAAACGGTTAACCAGAATGGCCTAGGGTAAAATTACGCATACCGTTGTAATCGGGCGAGTTTCTACTTTCAGACGCAGCAGGAATTTTTGGGTTAGGCCAATCCGTTCGCGAGATATGGGAGTTTGAAGCTAAGAAATGGTTGAGAAGACAACAAATTTTTCGCACTTCTGCTGCTCCAAACGCTTAACCAGAATGGCCTAGGGCCAAAATACACATACCGTTGTAATCGGGCGAGTTTCTACTTTCAGATGCAATAGCAATTTTTGGGTGAGTTCAATCCGTTCGCGAGATATGGGAGTTTGAAGCCAAGAAATGGTTGAGAAGGCAAAAAATTTTTCGCAATTCTGCTGCTCCAAAAGCTTAACCAGAATGGCCTAGGGAAAAAATACACATACCGTTGTAATCGGGCGAGTTTCTACTTTCAGATGCAATAGGAATTTTTGGGTTAGGTCAATCCGTTCCCGAGATATGGGAGTTTGAACTAAGAAATGGTTGAGAAGAGAACAAATTTTTCGCAATTCTGCTGCTCCAAACGCTTAACCAGAATGGCCTAGGGAAGAAATACACATACCGTTGTAATCGGGCGAGTTTCTACTTTCAGATGCAATAGGAATTTTTGGGTTAGGTCAATCCGCTCGCGAGATATGGGAGTTTGAAGCTAAGAAATGGTTGAGAAGACAACAAATTTGTCGCACTTCTGCTGCTCCAAACGCTTAACCAGAATGGCCTTAGGAAAAAATACACATACCGTTGTAATCGGGCGAGTTTCTACTTTCAGATGGAATAGGAGTTTTTGGGTTAGGTCAATCCGTTCGCGAGATATGGGAGTTTCAAGACTAGAAATGGTTGAGAAGGCAACAAATTTTTCTCCATTCTGCTGCTCCAAACGCTTAACCAGAATGACCTAGGGAAGAAATACACATACCGTTGTAATCGGGCGAGTTTCTACTTTCAGACGCACCAGGAATTTTTGGGTTCGGGCAATCCGTTCGCGAGGTATGGGACTTTGAAGCTAAGAAATGGTTGAGAAGACAACAAATTTTTCGCAATTCTGCTGCCCCAAACGCTTAACCAGAATGGACTAGGGAATAAATACTCATACCGTTATAATCGGGGGAGTTTCTACTTTCACACGCAACAGGAATTTTTGGGTTAGGTCAATCCGTTCGCGAGATATGGGAGTTTGAAGCCAAGAAATGGTTGAGAAGGCAAGAAATTTTTCGCAATTCTGCTGCTCCAAACGCTTAACCAGAATGGGCTAGGGAAAAAATACACATACCGTTGTAATCGGGCAAGTTTCTACTTTCAGTTACAATAGGAATTTTTGGGTTAGGTCAATCCGTTCGCGAGATATGGGAGTTTGAAGCCAAGAAATGGTTGAGAAGGCAAAAAATTTTTCGCAATTCTGCTGCTCCAAACGCTTAACCAGAATGGTCTAGGGAAAAAATTCACATACCGCTGTAGTCGGGCGAGTTTCTACTTTCAGATGCAATAGGAATTTTTGGGTTAGGTCAATCCGTTCGCGGGATATGGCAGTTTGAAGCCAAGAAATGGTTGAGAAGGCAAAAAAATTTTCGCAATTCTGCTGCACCAAACGCTTAACCAGAATGGTCTAGGGAAAAAATTCACATACCGCTGTAGTCGGGCGAGTTTCTACTTTCAGATGCAATAGGAATTTTTGGGTTAGGCCAATCCGTTCCCGAGATATGGGAGTTTGAACTAAGAAATGGTTGAGAAGAGAACAAATTTTTCGCAATTCTGCTGCTCCAAACGCTTAACCAAAATGGCCTAGGGAAAAAATACACATACCGTTGTAATCGGGCGAGTTTCTACTTTCAGATGCAATAGCAATTTTTGGGTGAGGTCAATCCGTTCGCGAGATATGGGAGTTTGAATCTAAGAAATGGTTGAGAAGACAACAAATTTGTCGCACTTCTGCTGCTCCAAACGGTTAACCAGAATGGCCTAGGGTGAATTTACGCATACCGTTGTAATCGGGCGAGTTTCTACTTTCAGACGCAGCAGGAATTTTTGGGTTAGGCCAATCCGTTCGCGAGATATGGGAGTTTGAAGCTAAGAAATGGTTGAGAAGACAACAAATTTTTCGCAATTCTGCTGCTCCAAACGCTTAACCAAAATGGCCTAGGGAAAAAATACACATACCGTTGTAATCGGGCGAGTTTCTACTTTCAAAAGCAACAGGAATTTTTGGGTTAGGTCAATCCGTTCGCGAGATATGGGAGTTTGAAGCCAAGGAATGGCTGAGAAGGCATAAAATTTTTCGCAATTCTGCTACTCCAAACGCTTAACCGGAATGGCCTAGGGGAAAAATACACATACCGTTGTAATCGGGCGAGTTTCTACTTTCAGATGGAATAGGAATTTTTGGGTTAGGTCAATCCGTTCGCGAGATATGGGAGTTTCAAGACTAGAAATGGTTGAGAAGGCAACAAATTTTTCTCCATTCTGCTGCTCCAAACGCTAAACCAGAATGGCCTAGGGAAAAAATACACATACCGTTGTAATCGGGCGAGTTTCTACTTTCAGATGCAATAGGAATTTTTGGGTTAGGTCAATCCGCTCGCGAGATATGGGAGTTTGAAGCTAAGAAATGGTTGAGAAGACAACAAATTTGTCGCACTTCTGCTGCTCCAAACGCTTAACCAGAATGGCCTAAGGAAAAAATACACATACCGTTGTAATCGGGCGAGTTTCTACTTTCAGATGGAATAGGAGTTTTTGGGTTAGGTCAATCCGTTCGCGAGATATGGGAGTTTCAAGACTAGAAATGGTTAAGAAGGCAACAAATTTTTCTCCATTCTGCTGCTCCAAACGCTTAACCAGAATGGCCTAGGGAAAAAATACACATACAGTTGTAATCGGGCGAGTTTCTACTTTCAGATGCAATAGGAATTTTTGGGTTAGGTCAATCCTTTCGCGAGATATGGGAGTTTGAAGCCAAGAAATGGTTGAGAAGGCAACAAATTTGTCGCAATTCTGCTGCTCCAAACGCTTAACCAGAATGGCCTAGGGAAAAAATACACATACCGTTGTAATCGGGCGAGTTTCTACTTTCAGATGCAATAGGAATTTTTGGGTTAGGTCAATCCGTTCCCGAGATATGGGAGTTTGAACTAAGAAATGGTTGAGAAGAGAACAAATTTTTCGCAATTCTGCTGCTCCAAACGCTTAACCAAAATGGCCTAGGGAAAAAATACACATACCGTTGTAATCGGGCGAGTTTCTACTTTCAAAAGCAACAGGAATTTTTGGGTTAGGTCAATCCGTTCGCGAGATATGGGAGTTTGAAGCCAAGGAATGGCTGAGAAGGCATAAAATTTTTCGCAATTCTGCTACTCCAAACGCTTAACCAGAATGGCCTAGGGGAAAAATACACATACCGTTGTAATCGGGCGAGTTTCTACTTTCAGATGGAATAGGAATTTTTGGGTTAGGTCAATCCGTTCGCGAGATATGGGAGTTTCAAGACTAGAAATGGTTGAGAAGGCAACAAATTTTTCTCCATTCTGCTGCTCCAAACGCTAAACCAGAATGGCCTAGGGAAAAAATACACATACCGTTGTAATCGGGCGAGTTTCTACTTTCAGATGCAATAGAAATTTTTGGGTTAGGTCAATCCGCTCGCGAGATATGGGAGTTTGAAGCTAAGAAATGGTTGAGAAGACAACAAATTTGTCGCACTTCTGCTGCTCCAAACGCTTAACCAGAATGGCCTAAAGAAAAAATACACATACCGTTGTAATCGGGCGAGTTTCTACTTTCAGATGGAATAGGAGTTTTTGGGTTAGGTCAATCCGTTCGCGAGATATGGGAGTTTCAAGACTAGAAATGGTTGAGAAGGCAACAAATTTTTCTCCATTCTGCTGCTCCAAACGCTTAACCAGAATGGCCTAGGGAAAAAATACACATACAGTTGTAATCGGGCGAGTTTCTACTTTCAGATGCAATAGGAATTTTTGGGTTAGGTCAATCCTTTCGCGAGATATGGGAGTTTGAAGCCAAGAAATGGTTGAGAAGGCAACAAATTTGTCGCACTTCTGCTGCTCCAAACGCTTAACCAGAATGGCCTAGGGAAAAATTACGCATACTGTTGTAATCGGGCGAGTTTCTACTTTCAGACGCAGCAGGAATTTTTGGGTTCGGGCAATCCGTTCGCGTGGTATGGGACTTTGAAGCTAAGAAATGGTTGAGAAGACAACAAATTTTTCGCAATTCTGCTGCCCCAAACGCTTAACCAGAATGGTCTAGGGAAAAAATTCACATACCGCTGTAGTCGGGCGAGTTTCTACTTTCAGATACAATAGGAATTTTTGGGTTCGGTCAATCCGTTCGCGAGATATGGGACTTTGAAGCTAAGAAATGGTTGACAAGACAACAAATTTCTCGCACTTCTGCTGCTCCAATCGCTTATCCAGATTGGCCTAGGGAAAAAATACGCATACCGTTGTAATCGGGCACGTTTCTACTTTCAGATACAATAGGAATTTTTGGGTTCGGTCAATCCGTTCGCGAGATATGGGTCTTTGAAGCGAAGAAATGGTTGAGAAAGCAAAAAATTTTTCGCAATTCTGCTGCTCCAAACGCTTAACCAGAATGGTCTAGGGAAAAAATTCACATACCGCTGTAGTCGGGCGAGTTTCTACTTTCAGATACAATAGGAATTTTTGGGTTCGGACAATCCGTTCGCGAGATATGGGACTTTGAAGCTAAGAAATGGTTGACAAGACAACAAATTTTTCGCAATTCTGCTGCTCCAATCGCTTAACCAGAATGGCCTAGGGGAAAAATACACGTACCGTTGTAATCGGGCGAGTTTCTACTTTCAGACGCAATAGGAATTTTTCGGTTAAGTCAATACGTTCGCGAGATATGGGAGTTTGAAGCTAAGAAATGGTTTAGAAGACAACAAATTCTTCGCAAATCTGCTGCTCCAAACGCTTATCCAGAATGGCCTAGGGAAAAAATACGCATACCGTTGTAATCGGGCGAGTTTCTACTTTCAGATACAATAGGAATTTTTGGGTTCGGTCAATCCGTTCGCGAGATATGGGACTTTGAAGCTAAGAAATGGTTGACAAGACAACAAATTTCTCGCACTTCTGCTGCTCCAATCGCTTAACCAGAATGCCCTAGGGGAAAAATACACGTACCGTTGTAATCGGGCGAGTTTCTACTTTCAGACGCAATAGGAATTTTTCGGTTAAGTCAATCCGTTCGCGAGATATGGGAGTTTGAAGATAAGAAATGGTTTAGAAGACAACAAATTTTTCGCAATTCTGCTGCTCCAAACGCTTAACCAGAATGGCCTAGGGAAACAATACACATACCGTTGTAATCGGGCGAGTTTCTAGTTTCAGATGCAATAGGAATTTTTGGGTTAGGTCAATCCGTTCCCGAGATATGGGAGTGTGAACTAAGAAATGGTTGAGAAGAGAACAAATTTTTCGCAATTCTGCTGCTCCAAACGCTTAACCAAAATGGCCTAGGGAAAAAATACACATACCGTTGTAATCGGGCGAGTTTCTACTTTCACATGCAATAGGAATTTTTGGGTTAGGTCAATCCGTTCGCGAGATATGGGAGTTTCAAGACTAGAAATGGTTGAGATGGCAACAAATTTTTCGCAATTCTGCTGCTCCAAACGCTTAACCAGAATGGCCTAGGAAAAAAATACACATACCTTTGTAATCGGGCGAGTTTCTACTTTCAGATGCAATAGGAATTTTTGGGTTAGGTCAATCCGTTCGCGAGATATGGGAGCTTGAAGCTAAGAAATGGTTGAGAAGAGAACAAATTTTTCGCAATTCTGCTGCTCCAAACGCCTAACCAGAATGGCCTAGGGAAAAATTACGCATAACGTTGTAATCGGGCGAGTTTCTACTTTCAGACGCAGCAGGAATTTTTGGGTTAGGCCAATCCGTTCGCGAGATATGGGAGTTTGAAGCTAAGAAATGGTTGAGAAGACAACAAATTTTTCGCACTTCTGCTGCTCCAAACGCTTAACCAGAATGGCCTAGGGCAAAAATACACATACCGTTGTAATCGGGCGAGTTTCTACTTTCAGATGCAATAGCAATTTTTGGGTGAGGTCAATCCGTTCGCGAGATATGGGAGTTTGAAGCCAAGAAATGGTTGAGAAGGCAAAAAATTTTTCGCAATTCTGCTGCTCCAAACGCTTAACCAGAATGGCCTAGGGAAAAAATACACATACCGTTGTAATCGGGCGAGTTTCTACTTTCAGATGCAATAGGAATTTTTGGGTTAGGTCAATCCGTTCCCGAGATATGGGAGTTTGAACTAAGAAATGGTTGAGAAGAGAACAAATTTTTCGCAATTCTGCTGCTCCAAACGCTTAACCAAAATGGCCTAGGGAAAAAATACACATACCGTTGTAATCGGGCGAGTTTCTACTTTCACACGCAACAGGAATTTTTGGGTTAGGTCAATCCGTTCGCGAGATATGGGAGTTTGAAGCCAAGGAATGGCTGAGAAGGCATAAAATTTTTCTCAATTCTGCTACTCCAAACGCTTAACCAGAATGTCCTAGGGGAAAAATACACATACCGTTGTAATCGGGCGAGTTTCTACTTTCAGATGGAATAGGAATTTTTGGGTTAGGTCAATCCGTTCGCGAGATATGGGAGTTTCAAGACTAGAAATGGTTGAGAAGGCAACAAATTTTTCTCCATTCTGCTGCTCCAAACGCTTAACCAGAATGGCCTAGGGAAAAAATACACATACCGTTGTAATCGGGCGAGTTTCTACTTTCAGATGCAATAGGAATTTTTGGGTTAGGTCAATCCGCTCGCGAGATATGGGAGTTTGAAGCTAAGAAATGGTTGAGAAGACAACAAATTTGTCGCAATTCTGCTGCTCCAAACGCTTAACCAGAATGGCCTAAGGAAAAAATACACATACCGTTGTAATCGGGCGAGTTTCTACTTTCAGATGGAATAGGAGTTTTTGGGTTAGGTCAATCCGTTCGCGAGATATGGGAGTTTCAAGACTAGAAATGGTTGAGAAGGCAACAAATTTTTCTCCATTCTGCTGCTCCAAACGCTTAACCAGAATGGCCTAGGGAAAAATTACGCATAACGTTGTAATCGGGCGAGTTTCTACTTTCAGACGCAGCAGGAATTTTTGGGTTAGGCCAATCCGTTCGCGAGATATGGGAGTTTGAAGCTAAGAAATGGTTGAGAAGACAACAAATTTTTCGCACTTCTGCTGCTCCAAACGCTTAACCAGAATGGCCTAGGGCAAAAATACGCACACAGTTGTAATCGGGCGAGTTTCTACTTTCAGATGCAATAGGAATTTTTGGGTTAGGTCAATCCGTTCCCGAGATATGGGAGTTTGAACTAAGAAATGGTTGAGAAGAGAACAAATTTTTCGCAACTCTGCTGCTCCAAACGCTTAACCAAAATGGCCTAGGGAAAAAATACACATACCGTTGTAATCGGGCGAGTTTCTACTTTCACACGCAACAGGAATTTTTGGGTTAGGTCAATCCGTTCGCGAGATATGGGAGTTTGAAGCCAAGGAATGGCTGAGAAGGCATAAAATTTTTCTCAATTCTGCTACTCCAAACGCTTAACCAGAATGTCCTAGGGGAAAAATACACATACCGTTGTAATCGGGCGAGTTTCTACTTTCAGATGGAATAGGAATTTTTGGGTTAGGTCAATCCGTTCGCGAGATATGGGAGTTTCAAGACTAGAAATGGTTGAGAAGGCAACAAATTTTTCTCCATTCTGCTGCTCCAAACGCTTAACCAGAATGGCCTAGGGAAAAAATACACATACCGTTGTAATCGGGCGAGTTTCTACTTTCAGATGCAATAGGAATTTTTGGGTTAGGTCAATCCGCTCGCGAGATATGGGAGTTTGAAGCTAAGAAATGGTTGAGAAGACAACAAATTTGTCGCACTTCTGCTGCTCCAAACGCTTAACCAGAATGGCCTAAGGAAAAAATACACATACCGTTGTAATCGGGCGAGTTTCTACTTTCAGATGGAATAGGAGTTTTTGGGTTAGGTCAATCCGTTCGCGAGATATGGGAGTTTCAAGACTAGAAATGGTTGAGAAGGCAACAAATTTTTCTCCATTCTGCTGCTCCAAACGCTTAACCAGAATGGCCTAGGGAAAAATTACGCATAACGTTGTAATCGGGCGAGTTTCTACTTTCAGACGCAGCAGGAATTTTTGGGTTAGGCCAATCCGTTCGCGAGATATGGGAGTTTGAAGCTAAGAAATGGTTGAGAAGACAACAAATTTTTCGCACTTCTGCTGCTCCAAACGCTTAACCAGAATGGCCTAGGGCAAAAATACGCACACAGTTGTAATCGGGCGAGTTTCTACTTTCAGATGCAATAGGAATTTTTGGGTTAGGTCAATCCGTTCGCGAGATATGGGAGTTTGAAGCCAAGAAATGGTTGAGAAGGCAAAAAATTTTTCGCAATTCTCCTGCTCCAAACGCTTAACCAGAATGGCCTAGGGAAAAATTACGCATACCGTTGTAATCGGGCGAGTTTCTACTTTCAGACGCAGCAGGAATTTTTGGGTTCGGGAAATCCGTTCGCGAGGTATGGGACTTTGAAGCTAAGAAATGGTTGAGAAGACAACAAATTTTTCGCAATTCTGCTGCCCCAAACGCTTAACCAGAATGGACTAGGGAATAAATACTCATACCGTTATAATCGGGGAATTTTCTACTTTCACACGCAACAGGAATTTTTGGGTTAGGTCAATCCGTTCGCGAGATATGGGAGTTTGAAGCCAAGAAATGGTTGAGAAGGCAAGAAATTTTTCGCAATTCTGCTGCTCCAAACGCTTAACCAGAATGGGCTAGGGAAAAAATACACATACCGTTGTAATCGGGCAAGTTTCTACTTTCAGTTACAATAGGAATTTTTGGGTTAGGTCAATTCGTTCGCGAGATATGGGAGTTTGAAGCCAAGAAATGGTTGAGAAGGCAAAAAATTTTTCGCAATTCTGCTGCTCCAAACGCTTAACCAGAATGGTCTAGGGAAAAAATTCACATACCGCTGTAGTCGGGCGAGTTTCTACTTTCAGATGCAATAGGAATTTTTGGGTTAGGTCAATCCGTTCGCGGGATATGGGAGTTTGAAGCCAAGAAATGGTTGAGAAGGCAAAAAAATTTTCGCAATTCTGCTGCACCAAACGCTTAACCAGAATGGTCTAGGGAAAAAATTCACATACCGCTGTAGTCGGGCGAGTTTCTACTTTCAGATGCAACAGGAATTTTTGGGTTAGGCCAATCCGTTCGCGAGATATGGGAGTTTGAAGCTAAGAAATGGTTGAGAAGAGAACAAATTTGTCGCAATTCTGCTGCTCCAAACGCTTAACCAGAATGGCCTAGGGCAAAAATACACATACCGTTGTAATCGGGCGAGTTTCTACTTTCAGATGCAATAGCAATTTTTGGGTGAGGTCAATCCGTTCGCGAGATATGGGAGTTTGAATCTAAGAAATGGTTGAGAAGACAACAAATTTGTCGCACTTCTGCTGCTCCAAACGGTTAACCAGAATGGCCTAGGGTAAATTTACGCATACCGTTGTAATCGGGCGAGTTTCTACTTTCAGACGCAGCAGGAATTTTTGGGTTAGGCCAATCCGTTCGCGAGATATGGGAGTTTGAAGCTAAGAAATGGTTGAGAAGACAACAAATTTTTCGCACTTCTGCTGCTCCAAACGCTTAACCAGAATGGCCTAGGGCAAAAATACACATACCGTTGTAATCGGGCGAGTTTCTACTTTCAGATGCAATAGCAATTTTTGGGTGAGGTCAATCCGTTCGCGAGATATGGGAGTTTGAAGCCAAGAAATGGTTGAAAAGGCAAAAAATTTTTCGCAATTCTGCTGCTCCAAACGCTTAACCAGAATGGCCTAGGGAAAAAATGCACATACCGTTGTAATCGGGCGAGTTTCTCCTTTCAGATGCAATAGGAATTTTTGGGTTAGGTCAATCCGTTCCCGAGATATGGGAGTTTGAACTAAGAAATGGTTGAGAAGAGAACAAATTTTTCGCAATTCTGCTGCTCCAAACGCTTAACCAAAATGGCCTAGGGAAAAAATACACATACCGTTGTAATCGGGCGAGTTTCTACTTTCAAAAGCAACAGGAATTTTTGGGTTAGGTCAATCCGTTCGCGAGATATGGGAGTTTGAAGCCAAGGAATGGCTGAGAAGGCATAAAATTTTTCGCAATTCTGCTACTCCAAACGCTTAACCAGAATGGCCTAGGGGAAAAATACACATACCGTTGTAATCGGGCGAGTTTCTACTTTCAGATGGAATAGGAATTTTTGGGTTAGGTCAATCCGTTCGCGAGATATGGGAGTTTCAAGACTAGAAATGGTTGAGAAGGCAACAAATTTTTCTCCATTCTGCTGCTCCAAACGCTAAACCAGAATGGCCTAGGGAAAAAATACACATACCGTTGTAATCGGGCGAGTTTCTACTTTCAGATGCAATAGGAATTTTTGGGTTAGGTCAATCCGTTCCCGAGATATGGGAGTTTGAACTAAGAAATGGTTGAGAAGGCAACAAATTTGTCGCACTTCTGCTGCTCCAAACGCTTAACCAGAATGGCCTAGGGAAAAATTACGCATACCGTTGTAATCGGGCGAGTTTCTACTTTCAGACGCAGCAGGAATTTTTGGGTTCGGGCAATCCGTTCGCGAGGTATGGGACTTTGAAGCTAAGAAATGGTTGAGAAGACAACAAATTTTTCGCAATTCTGCTGCCCCAAACGCTTAACCAGAATGGGCTAGGGAATAAATACTCATACCGTTATAATCGGGGGAGTTTCTACTTTCACACGCAACAGGAATTTTTGGGTTAGGTCAATCCGTTCGCGAGATATGGGAGTTTGAAGCCAAGAAATGGTTGAGAAGGCAAAAAATTTTTCGCAATTCTGCTGCTCCAAACGCTTAACCAGAATGGTCTAGGGAAAAAATTCACATACCGCTGTAGTCGGGCGAGTTTCTACTTTCAGATGCAATAGGAATTTTTGGGTTAGGTCAATCCGTTCGCGGGATATGGGAGTTTGAAGCCAAGAAATGGTTGAGAAGGCAAAAAAATTTTCGCAATTCTGCTGCACCAAACGCTTAACCAGAATGGTCTAGGGAAAAAATTCACATACCGCTGTAGTCGGGCGAGTTTCTACTTTCAGATGCAACAGGAATTTTTGGGTTAGGCCAATCCGTTCGCGAGATATGGGAGTTTGAAGCTAAGAAATGGTTGAGAAGAGAACAAATTTGTCGCAATTCTGCTGCTCCAAACGCTTAACCAGAATGGCCTAGGGCAAAAATACACATACCGTTGTAATCGGGCGAGTTTCTACTTTCAGATGCAATAGCAATTTTTGGGTGAGGTCAATCCGTTCGCGAGATATGGGAGTTTGAATCTAAGAAATGGTTGAGAAGACAACAAATTTGTCGCACTTCTGCTGCTCCAAACGGTTAACCAGAATGGCCTAGGGTAAATTTACGCATACCGTTGTAATCGGGCGAGTTTCTACTTTCAGACGCAGCAGGAATTTTTGGGTTAGGCCAATCCGTTCGCGAGATATGGGAGTTTGAAGCTAAGAAATGGTTGAGAAGACAACAAATTTTTCGCACTTCTGCTGCTCCAAACGCTTAACCAGAATGGCCTAGGGCAAAAATACACATACCGTTGTAATCGGGCGAGTTTCTACTTTCAGATGCAATAGCAATTTTTGGGTGAGGTCAATCCGTTCGCGAGATATGGGAGTTTGAAGCCAAGAAATGGTTGAAAAGGCAAAAAATTTTTCGCAATTCTGCTGCTCCAAACGCTTAACCAGAATGGCCTAGGGAAAAAATGCACATACCGTTGTAATCGGGCGAGTTTCTCCTTTCAGATGCAATAGGAATTTTTGGGTTAGGTCAATCCGTTCCCGAGATATGGGAGTTTGAACTAAGAAATGGTTGAGAAGAGAACAAATTTTTCGCAATTCTGCTGCTCCAAACGCTTAACCAAAATGGCCTAGGGAAAAAATACACATACCGTTGTAATCGGGCGAGTTTCTACTTTCAAAAGCAACAGGAATTTTTGGGTTAGGTCAATCCGTTCGCGAGATATGGGAGTTTGAAGCCAAGGAATGGCTGAGAAGGCATAAAATTTTTCGCAATTCTGCTACTCCAAACGCTTAACCAGAATGGCCTAGGGGAAAAATACACATACCGTTGTAATCGGGCGAGTTTCTACTTTCAGATGGAATAGGAATTTTTGGGTTAGGTCAATCCGTTCGCGAGATATGGGAGTTTCAAGACTAGAAATGGTTGAGAAGGCAACAAATTTTTCTCCATTCTGCTGCTCCAAACGCTAAACCAGAATGGCCTAGGGAAAAAATACACATACCGTTGTAATCGGGCGAGTTTCTACTTTCAGATGCAATAGGAATTTTTGGGTTAGGTCAATCCGCTCGCGAGATATGGGAGTTTGAAGCTAAGAAATGGTTGAGAAGACAACAAATTTGTCGCACTTCTGCTGCTCCAAACGCTTAACCAGAATGGCCTAAGGAAAAAATACACATACCGTTGTAATCGGGCGAGTTTCTACTTTCAGATGGAATAGGAGTTTTTGGGTTAGGTCAATCCGTTCGCGAGATATGGGAGTTTCAAGACTAGAAATGGTTGAGAAGGCAACAAATTTTTCTCCATTCTGCTGCTCCAAACGCTTAACCAGAATGGCCTAGGGAAAAAATACACATACAGTTGTAATCGGGCGAGTTTCTACTTTCAGATGCAATAGGAATTTTTGGGTTAGGTCAATCCTTTCGCGAGATATGGGAGTTTGAAGCCAAGAAATGGTTGAGAAGGCAACAAATTTGTCGCACTTCTGCTGCTCCAAACGCTTAACCAGAATGGCCTAGGGAAAAATTACGCATACCGTTGTAATCGGGCGAGTTTCTACTTTCAGACGCAGCAGGAATTTTTGGGTTCGGGCAATCCGTTCGCGAGGTATGGGACTTTGAAGCTAAGAAATGGTTGAGAAGACAACAAATTTTTCGCAATTCTGCTGCCCCAAACGCTTAACCAGAATGGGCTAGGGAATAAATACTCATACCGTTATAATCGGGGGAGTTTCTACTTTCACACGCAACAGGAATTTTTGGGTTAGGTCAATCCGTTCGCGAGATATGGGAGTTTGAAGCCAAGAAATGGTTGAGAAGGCAAGAAATTTTTCGCAATTCTGCTGCTCCAAACGCTTAACCAGAATGGGCTAGGGAAAAAATACACATACCGTTGTAATCGGGCGAGTTTCTACTTTCAGTTACAATAGGAATTTTTGGGTTAGGTCAATCCGTTCGCGAGATATGGGAGTTTGAAGCCAAGAAATGGTTGAGAAGGCAAAAAATTTTTCGCAATTCTGCTGCTCCAAACGCTTAACCAGAATGGTCTAGGGAAAAAATTCACATACCGCTGTAGTCGGGCGAGTTTCTACTTTCAGATGCAATTGGAATTTTTGGGTTAGGTCAATCCGTTCGCGGGATATGGGAGTTTGAAGCCAAGAAATGGTTGAGAAGGCAAAAAAATTTTCGCAATTCTGCTGCACCAAACGCTTAACCAGAATGGTCTAGGGAAAAAATTCACATACCGCTGTAGTCGGGCGAGTTTCTACTTTCAGATGCAACAGGAATTTTTGGGTTAGGCCAATCCGTTCGCGAGATATGGGAGTTTGAAGCTAAGAAATGGTTGAGAAGAGAACAAATTTGTCGCAATTCTGCTGCTCCAAACGCTTAACCAGAATGGCCTAGGGCAAAAATACACATACCGTTGTAATCGGGCGAGTTTCTACTTTCAGATGCAATAGCAATTTTTGGGTGAGGTCAATCCGTTCGCGAGATATGGGAGTTTGAAGCCAAGAAATGGTTGAAAAGGCAAAAAATTTTTCGCAATTCTGCTGCTCCAAACGCTTAACCAGAATGGCCTAGGGAAAAAATACACATACCGTTGTAATCGGGCGAGTTTCTCCTTTCAGATGCAATAGGAATTTTTGGGTTAGGTCAATCCGTTCCCGAGATATGGGAGTTTGAACTAAGAAATGGTTGAGAAGAGAACAAATTTTTCGCAATTCTGCTGCTCCAAACGCTTAACCAAAATGGCCTAGGGAAAAAATACACATACCGTTGTAATCGGGCGAGTTTCTACTTTCAAAAGCAACAGGAATTTTTGGGTTAGGTCAATCCGTTCGCGAGATATGGGAGTTTGAAGCCAAGGAATGGCTGAGAAGGCATAAAATTTTTCGCAATTCTGCTACTCCAAACGCTTAACCAGAATGGCCTAGGGGAAAAATACACATACCGTTGTAATCGGGCGAGTTTCTACTTTCAGATGGAATAGGAATTTTTGGGTTAGGTCAATCCGTTCGCGAGATATGGGAGTTTCAAGACTAGAAATGGTTGAGAAGGCAACAAATTTTTCTCCATTCTGCTGCTCCAAACGCTAAACCAGAATGGCCTAGGGAAAAAATACACATACCGTTGTAATCGGGCGAGTTTCTACTTTCAGATGCAATAGGAATTTTTGGGTTAGGTCAATCCGCTCGCGAGATATGGGAGTTTGAAGCTAAGAAATGGTTGAGAAGACAACAAATTTGTCGCACTTCTGCTGCTCCAAACGCTTAACCAGAATGGCCTAAGGAAAAAATACACATACCGTTGTAATCGGGCGAGCTTCTACTTTCAGATGGAATAGGAGTTTTTGGGTTAGGTCAATCCGTTCGCGAGATATGGGAGTTTCAAGACTAGAAATGGTTGAGAAGGCAACAAATTTTTCTCCATTCTGCTGCTCCAAACGCTTAACCAGAATGGCCTAGGGAAAAAATACACATACAGTTGTAATCGGGCGAGTTTCTACTTTCAGATGCAATAGGAATTTTTGGGTTAGGTCAATCCTTTCGCGAGATATGGGAGTTTGAAGCCAAGAAATGGTTGAGAAGGCAACAAATTTGTCGCACTTCTGCTGCTCCAAACGCTTAACCAGAATGGCCTAGGGAAAAATTACGCATACCGTTGTAATCGGGCGAGTTTCTACTTTCAGACGCAGCAGGAATTTTTGGGTTCGGGCAATCCGTTCGCGAGGTATGGGACTTTGAAGCTAAGAAATGGTTGAGAAGACAACAAATTTTTCGCAATTCTGCTGCCCCAAACGCTAAACCAGAATGGGCTAGGGAATAAATACTCATACCGTTATAATCGGGGGAGTTTCTACTTTCACACGCAACAGGAATTTTTGGGTTAGGTCAATCCGTTCGCGAGATATGGGAGTTTGAAGCCAAGAAATGGTTGAGAAGGCAAGAAATTTTTCGCAATTCTGCTGCTCCAAACGCTTAACCAGAATGGGCTAGGGAAAAAATACACATACCGTTGTAATCGGGCGAGTTTCTACTTTCAGTTACAATAGGAATTTTTGGGTTAGGTCAATCCGTTCGCGAGATATGGGAGTTTGAAGCCAAGAAATGGTTGAGAAGGCAAAAAATTTTTCGCAATTCTGCTGCTCCAAACGCTTAACCAGAATGGTCTAGGGAAAAAATTCACATACCGCTGTAGTCGAGCGAGTTTCTACTTTCAGATGCAATAGGAATTTTTGGGTTAGGCCAATCCGTTCGCGAGATATGGGAGTTTGAAGCTAAGAAATGGTTGAGAAGAGAACAAATTTGTCGCAATTCTGCTGCTCCAAACGCTTAACCAAAATGGCCTAGGGAAAAAATACACATACCGTTGTAATCGGGCGAGTTTCTACTTTCACACGCAACAGGAATTTTTGGGTTAGGTCAATCCGTTCTCGAGATATGGGAGTTTGAAGCCAAGGAATGGCTGAGAAGGCATAAAATTTTTCGCAATTCTGCTACTCCAAACGCTTAACCAGAATGGCCTAGGGGAAAAATACACATACCGTTGTAATCGGGCGAGTTTCTACTTTCAGATGCAATAGGAATTTTTGGGTTAGGTCAATCCGTTCCCGAGATATGGGAGTTTCAACTAAGAAATGGTTGAGAAGAGAACAAATTTTTCGCAATTCTGCTGCTCCAAACGCTTAACCAAAATGGCCTAGGGAAAAAATACACATACCGTTGTAATCGGGCGAGTTTCTACTTTCAAAAGCAACAGGAATTTTTGGGTTAGGTCAATCCGTTCGCGAGATATGGGAGTTTGAAGCCAAGGAATGGCTGAGAAGGCATAAAATTTTTCGCAATTCTGCTACTCCAAACGCTTAACCAGAATGGCCTAGGGGAAAAATACACATACCGTTGTAATCGGGCGAGTTTCTACTTTCAGATGGAATAGGAATTTTTGGGTTAGGTCAATCCGTTCGCGAGATATGGGAGTTTCAAGACTAGAAATGGTTGAGAAGGCAACAAATTTTTCTCCATTCTGCTGCTCCAAACGCTAAACCAGAATGGCCTAGGAAAAAAATACACATACCGTTGTAATCGGGCGAGTTTCTACTTTCAGATGCAATAGGAATTTTTGGGTTAGGTCAATCCGCTCGCGAGATATGGGAGTTTGAAGCTAAGAAATGGTTGAGAAGACAACAAATTTGTCGCACTTCTGCTGCTCCAAACGCTTAACCAGAATGGCCTAAGGAAAAAATACACATACCGTTGTAATCGGGCGAGTTTCTACTTTCAGATGCAATAGGAATTTTTGGGTTAGGTCAATCCTTTCGCGAGATATGGGAGTTTGAAGCCAAGAAATGGTTGAGAAGGCAACAAATTTGTCGCACTTCTGCTGCTCCAAACGCTTAACCAGAATGGCCTAGGGAAAAATTACGCATACCGTTGTAATCGGGCGAGTTTCTACTTTCAGACGCAGCAGGAATTTTTGGGTTCGGGCAATCCGTTCGCGAGGTATGGGACTTTGAAGCTAAGAAATGGTTGAGAAGACAACAAATTTTTCGCAATTCTGCTGCCCCAAACGCTTAACCAGAATGGGCTAGGGAATAAATACTCATACCGTTATAATCGGGGGAGTTTCTACTTTCACACGCAACAGGAATTTTTGGGTTAGGTCAATC
The DNA here is from genome assembly GCF_051014685.1 of Ptiloglossa arizonensis. Lineage (NCBI taxonomy): Eukaryota > Metazoa > Arthropoda > Insecta > Hymenoptera > Colletidae > Ptiloglossa > Ptiloglossa arizonensis. The sequence goes on from NW_027479709.1 coordinate 73,743, forward strand.
CGTTCGCGAGATATGGGAGTTTGAAGCCAAGAAATGGTTGAGAAGGCAAGAAATTTTTCGCAATTCTGCTGCTCCAAACGCTTAACCAGAATGGGCTAGGGAAAAAATACACATACCGTTGTAATCGGGCGAGTTTCTACTTTCAGTTACAATAGGAATTTTTGGGTTAGGTCAATCCGTTCGCGAGATATGGGAGTTTGAAGCCAAGAAATGGTTGAGAAGGCAAAAAATTTTTCGCAATTCTGCTGCTCCAAACGCTTAACCAGAATGGTCTAGGGAAAAAATTCACATACCGCTGTAGTCGAGCGAGTTTCTACTTTCAGATGCAATAGGAATTTTTGGGTTAGGCCAATCCGTTCGCGAGATATGGGAGTTTGAAGCTAAGAAATGGTTGAGAAGAGAACAAATTTGTCGCAATTCTGCTGCTCCAAACGCTTAACCAAAATGGCCTAGGGAAAAAATACACATACCGTTGTAATCGGGCGAGTTTCTACTTTCACACGCAACAGGAATTTTTGGGTTAGGTCAATCCGTTCGCGAGATATGGGAGTTTGAAGCCAAGGAATGGCTGAGAAGGCATAAAATTTTTCGCAATTCTGCTACTCCAAACGCTTAACCAGAATGGCCTAGGGGAAAAATACACATACCGTTGTAATCGGGCGAGTTCCTACTTTCAGATGGAATAGGAATTTTTGGGTTAGGTCAATCCGCTCGCGAGATATGGGAGTTTGAAGCTAAGAAATGGTTGAGAAGACAACAAATTTGTCGCACTTCTGCTGCTCCGAACGCTTAACCAGAATGGCCTAAGGAAAAAATACACATACCGTTGTAATCGGGCGAGTTTCTACTTTCAGATGGAATAGGAGTTTTTGGGTTAGGTCAATCCGTTCGCGAGATATGGGAGTTTCAAGACTAGAAATGGTTGAGAAGGCAACAAATTTTTCTCCATTCTGCTGCTCCAAACGCTAAACCAGAATGGCCTAGGGAAAAAATACACATACCGTTGTAATCGGGCGAGTTTCTACTTTCAGATGCAATAGGAATTTTTGGGTTAGGTCAATCCGCTCGCGAGATATGGGAGTTTGAAGCTAAGAAATGGTTGAGAAGACAACAAATTTGTCGCACATCTGCTGCTCCAAACGCTTAACCAGAATGGCCTAAGGAAAAAATACACATACCGTTGTAATCGGGCGAGTTTCTACTTTCAGATGGAATAGGAGTTTTTGGGTTAGGTCAATCCGTTCGCGACATATGGGAGTTTCAAGACTAGAAATGGTTGAGAAGGCAACAAATTTTTCTCCATTCTGCTGCTCCAAACGCTTAACCAGAATGGCCTAAGGAAAAAATACACATACAGTTGTAATCGGGCGAGTTTCTACTTTCAGATGCAATAGGAATTTTTGGGTTAGGTCAATCCTTTCGCGAGATATGGGAGTTTGAAGCCAAGAAATGGTTGAGAAGGCAACAAATTTGTCGCACTTCTGCTGCTCCAAACGCTTAACCAGAATGGCCTAGGGAAAAATTACGCATACCGTTGTAATCGGGCGAGTTTCTACTTTCAGACGCAGCAGGAATTTTTGGGTTCGGGCAATCCGTTCGCGAG